>NW_015506832.1:84804-166225 GCF_001515645.1 Sinocyclocheilus grahami | reverse complement strand
ATCTCCACCCCTAAACCTACCCATCTCCACCCCTAAACCTACCATCTCCACCCCTATACCCACCCATCTCCACCCCTAAACCCACCAATCTCCACCCATAAACCCACCCATCTCCACCCCTAAACCCACCCATCTCCACTAGGGCTGGAAAAATGGCTGAAAAACTAAATTCGAATTTTGTACTTAAATATGATCAAAATGCGAATTATATTCGAATTTAAAAAGCATAATTTCAGTTAGGGTGAAGAAAAGCTTTTGGCTTCTCTCCTGAGGCCACAAGAGGGCCCATCATTCAAAGCATAAGATAACATGACTATCTGCGAAAAAAAAGTGCATAATGTTTATAAACCAATTATAATTAAGTTGCTTAAACAACTATAAACAAAACAGCATCATACAAAGGGTGGAAAGCTAATCACACAGAGAACATTTTTTCATTTAAAAACATGACACGCAGTGGGATGGGGAAAAACCCGCCATAAAGTCTCGATATATGTTTTTTGCGAAGTTAAACTTGCATTAATTTTACATGGCTTTCTAAACATGCGGCTCTTTTGTGTGAGACACGAGTGCAACAGTGATAGATGTCCATCTAGAAAATGCGTGAAATATGCGTTCTGTGTGAACGGCTTGGTTTTGATGTAAACAAGATCTTCTCCACATTGATGTTCTCTTTTTCCGCTATATTTTTAATGAACAATGCAGCAGCGCCGCATCTAGTGGCTTCAACTGGACAGGCTGACAAAAACATTATAATGCAACGACACTTACATCGTCATCGCATCTCGTGCGCCGCTGATAAGGCTGCCTCCTTAACGCACACCTAAAATTCGAATTATTTAAAATTCGACGAATATTCGAAATTCGATTTTTTTTGACAGCCCTAATCTCCACCCCTTAATTTACCAATCTCCACCCCCTAGATCTGGATCCAACCACGCCCCCTGGATCTTGTGTTCTGCAGTGAGGCTACTGCATTTGGAGGCCCTCTTCTGTGTTTATGTGTGTGATTATCGTTCAGCAAATACACAAATAAAGAAATTTTTAAACCCATCTTAAATGAAAATGACCTATTTAGCAACATTTTGGGCTTCTAAATTCAGTCTTTATAATAATCAGTCTATCCATTATTCAATTTCTAATCTGTCACGCCACCCAAAGAATTTTCTGGCCTTAATGAAACACTACCATCAAGTGGTTGGATGAAAAATAATTCATTCATATCTAAAGTTAATAATAATAATAATTGTTGATGTGATAAATTACAAAGTTTATAAATTGAGAACAGGTTATTATAAAATTCATTGTGTAATCCAATGCTTTTACAGTTCATCTAACCATTTCACTTGCATAGGCTAACAATAATAGGCTAATTATTATTCATGCATTTTTAAAACCTTACCAAATCCAGAAAATCTGATCACACCACACTCTTAAAAATAAAGGTGCTTCAAAAGGTTCTTCAAGCGATGCCATAGAAGACCCATTTTTGGTTCCACAAAGAAGCATTCAGTCAAAGGTTATTTAAAGAACCATCTCTTTCTTATCTTTTTATAATCTGAAGAACCTTCTTTCGCTACAAAGAAGCTTTTGTGAAACAGAAAGGTTCTTCAGATGTTAAAGGTTCTTTATGGAACCATTTAGACAAAAAGGTTCTTCTATGGCTTCGTGAAGCACCTTTATTTTTAAGAGTGCAGCTCAATTTTAACATCATCTCCACTGGCTACCTGTTAAGTTGCACATTGATTATAAAATACTGCCACTTAGTTATAAAGCCTTGTATGGACTCTTTAGTAGCCTACTTGAGTGACTCTATCCCACTACTTGAGTGACTCTGGCCTAGAATATTCAAATCTACAAATAGTATTTGCATGTTTACAGTCAAATAAAAAATGCATTATACTTTAAATGTAAATTAAATGTGATACTGGAACTTGAGAGTGCATTTTTGCATACTTAAATACGCCTTTATATGTAATTTCATAATTTTGCTGTTTTTGAAATATGGTTGTGTACTGCTGAATGTACTGACAAGCATGGTACATTTAAAAATACTTTAATATTATTTGTATCAAATTTCTATTGGCAGATTTTTCCATATATTTCTAATCACACACATCTGTAATGATTAAGTTGCAATTTAGTACATTTAAAATGCATTAGCGTACTATCAAATAACAAAATTATAAATCAAGACCATTACATTTGATTTGGTTTGTGGGTCAATACACCAAAACTTTGCTTCTTTAACGCACAAGTGACAAATGATAAATACATGAATGATTTTAAATGTGTTTAATACATTATTACAAAGTGGACCTTTTAAGAGTACTTAAGCATACTTAATGAGAGTTCAATTCCATGTCTATTTTAGAACACTGACGTGGTTTTATTTAATTAATATTATATTATCTATTAAGTCAAGTCATATTATCTAAAAGTACAGTTTGTTTAAAAAATATATTCTTTTAGTATTTAAAGTACACCAGAAGTGCACATTCGGCACAGTTAGACGCAAGGGTATGCTGCATTGATCAGCATTAATTGAAACAAATTCTCTGGATTATGGCTCTGCTCTACAGAAATAAATACCACTCCCCTTACATTTGATTTGTTTTCCCCTCTTCCTACCTTGACATATCTTATCTACTGTAATTTAATTTAGCCATATTTATCATTTACAACAAAAGGCCACATCTCTCGTTTGTTTTAGTAAATGTACACACTTGTGAGTTAAACTGTGTAATGGACAAGAAATACCAGGGTCTTCGGAGTAGGTCTTGTATCAACTTTTATGTTAATAAAGATTTATTATAACCTTAGAGACCCGACACATTCTCAGAGAAAGCAGCTCACAATTTCCCGTAGTATAAACCTGTTTAAAGTATGGATGTAGTGAGTAAGCATACATTTAAAAATAAATAAGTAAAAGAACACTGAGCCAAAATAAAGATAATAAAATATATAGATATTTTTAATTCATTTAAGTCAAAAACCACATGCAACTCAATCAACAGCTGTACTGGCAATTCACCTGCTTAGATCATAAACAACAACCTAATAACCAGAAAACAGACTTCATATAACATGGCTTCAGTAATACAATATATGGACTGAATTACACACACACACAAAAAAAACCGCTTCATTTTGATTACATGGAAATGAACACACAACATTGGGTGACACACAATTTGAGAAGCCTAAAACAGCTCCTGACTCGTAAATGCTGCATAGCTTTCCATAAACCGTACACCAGAAGTGCACATTCGGCACAGTTAGACGCAAGGGTATGCTGCATTGATCAGCATTAATTGAAACGTATTCTCTGGATTATGGCTCTGCTCTACAGAAATAAATACCACTCCCCTTACATTTGATTTGTTTTCCCCTCTTCCTACCTTGACATATCTTATCTACTGTAATTTAATTTAGCCATATTTATCATTTACAACAAAAGGCCACATCTCTCGTTTGTTTTAGTAAATGTACACACTTGTGAGTTAAACTGTGTAATGGACAAGAAATACCAGGGTCTTCGGAGTAGGTCTTGTATCAACTTTTATGTTAATAAAGATTTATTATAACCTTAGAGACCCGACACATTCTCAGAGAAAGCAGCTCACAATTTCCCGTAGTATAAACCTGTTTAAAGTATGGATGTAGTGAGTAAGCATACATTTAAAAATAAATAAGTAAAAGAACACTGAGCCAAAATAAAGATAATAAAATATATAGATATTTTTAATTCATTTAAGTCAAAAACCACATGCAACTCAATCAACAGCTGTACTGGCAATTCACCTGCTTAGATCATAAACAACAACCTAATAACCAGAAAACAGACTTCATATAACAGGGCTTCAGTAATACAATATATGGACTGAATTACACACACACACAAAAAAAACCGCTTCATTTTGATTACATGGAAATGAACACAACATTGGGTGACACACAATTTGAGAAGCCTAAAACAGCTCCTGACTCGTAAATGCTGCATAGCTTTCCATAAACCGTTAAGGTTAAAAGAAACACTTCTGTGGTGGTTCACTAGCTGCAGATCACACCTTCAAATATTAGCCTTCACAAATTCTCACAGCACTCATTTAAATGCAGACAGGTTAAGACATGTCACACATCACATATATGCAAGTTATAGAGCTCTTCTTTGTACTCAAATATAGTATTACCCAAGCTTTTCCTGCTCACTCAATAGGAAACACAATAGCAGAGCATCTGTTTACTCCAGGTTAGTGAGGATAGTGCGGATCAGAGTGCAGACAGCCACAAAATTCAGTAAAGTGCAAATATTGACTCTAAATGCTGATATATGGTTGGCATGCTGATATTGATTGATATAGTATTGGAGAATGAATTCAAATAGTTCAAGGTGTTTTAGAGCGTACGCTTCAGTACAACGAGAGCGTCCAAACAAATACATTTGACAAGTCCATTGGTGCCATTTCTGGATGAAGTCTTTAAGAGTGTGGCAATTGTAAAACTGCTGTTAATGGAAACCTCCTTTCCTATGATAATGTGATAGGAAGAACAGCTCTCTTACTCTGAAACCCAATATAAATCCAAGCCCTTGAATTCTTAAGCATGACAGCTGTTCCCGGGTCAGGGTGAAGTGCACCTGTCTGCGAGGTCACCATAAAATGGAGCAAGCCTGAATCATCCAAAAATAATCATAGAAGGTGTCCTTTTTCAAAAAGTATCTTAACCAAACCATGCAAATATACTATAGTGTGGATATGTACTGACAGGAACCAGAACTCATTACCTGATAATCTTTACAGAGATTATCTTGCTGTGTCTAGACAAATAAATAAAGTGCTATAGGTTGAGGCTCATATAATCCCACTGAATTAAGCCTTGTTTCACCAATGTTTACTCTCCTTTAAACCAGTCCTTGGTCTTGATAAAGAAAGCATGCTGTGTCAGAGGAAGCCAAACCATTCTTCTAAGAGAAACCATTAGCATCACACACCTTTAGACCAAATTATTCTTTGATATATTAAAAAAATAATCTTAGCATCAAAACAAAAAATATTTATTTTCCTTTTATTTACAGTGATATTATATTGTAGATCGAAGAGGTTAGATATTGTAGTGTTTTAGTTATGTTTTGCAAACTAAGTTTCTGTAGCGTTATGATACTGGTTTGAGAACAGATCGAAGCGATCTGCCGTCTCGCGTTAGCTCTCTGGTCGTGCACATGCAGGGCAGTGGAACCGCCTCCACTTGTCGGAGGACTTCATTGTATGGGCAACGTTTCAGGTGGTCTGCCATGCTAGAGATGTCCGCAAACTCCCACCGGTTAACCGGGCTAAAGGCTGTGCTGAAACGCCAAACCTGCCGGAAAACAAAACAGTTACTTGACTAACAGCTTAACAATCATTTAATGGTAAACGTGTTATCTGTTTAGATAGTTTCGTCCACTGAGTTTGGAAAAAAGAGTACAGTCAGAAAGAAATAAACAAACTGTTTAACACATAAAAAAAAGAAAAAGAAAAAAAAAAGATATATATATATATATATAAGAACTACCTACAATCACAGAAACCATCTTTGGGGAAAACATTAGTTTGAAGTGTAATTGGATTTTATGGTTTAATTAATTTAATTATTTATTTTTTGGTAATGTCCAATTAGTTTACATGAAGGCCAGGGTTTATAACCTATACTACAGCCAGCCACTAGGGGCGATCAAAATGTTTTGGCTTCACTTTTCAGGACATGTGTTGGGCACACTTGGGGTGTGTCTCAATCAGCTCCCTAGTTCAGTAGTCATGTGCACGGTGACTTTCACTCCCTGAAAAATTCCACAATGCACAGAAAAAAAAAAAAAAACAGGGAGCATCAATGCTCACTATGCTCCTTTACCAGAAATTGTCACACTTCTGAAGCATGAAACAAAATGCATGAGCCAACGCAATAAATATGAGACACAATATAAGATTTGAAAAGACAAACCTTTTTTTTTTGTATATTTCAGCATAAACACACTAGCTAGACAGGTAGTGAACACATCTAGTTAACATTTATAATTAGTATTTGGCTGAAATTTTGTAAGGACATAATAGAACATATATAGTACATTGCAATAGAACAATGTGTTTAAAGAGCATAAAAATAATATCAAAAAGGTAGGGGTTCTGCCTGTTGTTGATTAATAACTACGGTGACACTCTACAATGATGCATGCTGACATTGTACGTAGTCATGTCACTGGAAATTGAGTAATCACTGTCCCCATGTGTAGTGAGCAAGGGGCCATACCAGATGATGATGATGACCAGATTTGTATACACAATATACTGATTTATGAGCTCGGGAGCTGATTGAGATGCACCCTTGGTTTAACATTAGCATGCTGCTACCTTTTAGACATACTGTACCTTGTCTTTTATCTGCCAGGTTCGTCTTCCATCCAAATATAGCTTTTTTTCCCATTGTACCACCACCATGCCACGAGTCTGCAGCAGACTAGCACAAACATCCCTCATTGTACGGGACACCATTGACAGCTGACATAGGCTAAAGCCATCCAAAAATCGGGCTACATGTTGAAGTACTTCAAACGGCAATCCACTAAGGTGATCGCACTTGGGTTCAGTCACAGGTTCCGAGATGGGTTGCACCCCGAAGGACCTGAGGTGACGGTCGTGAACAACCTTCGAGCCCTGAGTGGATGGGCAGAATCTGCGTTGGGAGTATGTGCAGCCATAATACGCTAATGGACAACGGTGCTCCATCCAGCCATTGAGTCCAGAGTGGATATCTCCATGAACATTGCGAAAATGTGACAGGAACTCTTCTCGACGGAAGAGCTGGCCGCACTCAAAGGTAAACATGGAGCCCTCGCGTGGAGCCCAACTTGGACGAGGCACAAGCTGCTCCAGCGTCAGATCAAGCCGTAGAGTGCAAAATGGACTCGGTTGTGAAAGGCGTGGTGCGGCTCCATCGCAAGCAGAAGCCGATGGAACCTCGCCGACCATCGTACTTGTTGCCAAGATGGCAGCGGGGAAACTAAACGTCTGGGTGCCGAAGTCAACACGTGCGCCCCCAAACGCATAGACCGTGTCGGATATCCTCCGAGCTCGTGGCGACTCCTCCAAGCAGAACAGAAGAGCAGCTGCCGTAAAGTCAATTTCGCCAAGTCCCATTGGGTCATCCATTGGCTCCTGATCCAAATCCGATGTGTCCACAGCTTTGTCCTCCATTTTGCAATGTGGATTTCTATGAGGAACAACTTCTGTAAACGACCCCTTCCGTCCATTAAGTGCAAGTGGCATAAAGTTGCGCAGCAACTGAAGGTTTTGGAGTTTCCTCTCAAAAGCCCTGTCTTCAAAATCTAATGCAATCATAGGTAGTGCATTGTCTCTCTGGACGGTCAGAGTCTGAGCATGTATAGGTTGCTGCAGCAATGGGGCTTGTGATCCAGAGGCCTCCTGGATCAAGAAAGCATGGTGATCGTGTCTGATCTCTGGCCTATGGGGAATTAATGGACCAATAAACTCCCAAGAACCTTGGGACTCTTGGTTTTGATGGTGTTCGGTGGTCGATTCCATTAAGTGATCTACAATACTATGAGAGCCGTTACAGAAACCTTGCCTATCTATGTCTTCCAACATGACTGGGCGACACTCACCTGTTGCCTCATGAGCAAGAACATCTAAAGCGGTTTCTCCAGCATGAATTCCCCCAACAGCCCCAGTCTCACCATCAACCGCCGATGTAACGTCCTTCACATCAACATCTGCAGACTCCAAAGTTTCTGACTGACTGGGCCTGCCATTGCCGTTTAGTATCGCGCCGCTAATTGGCTCGTTGCCTTTGACAGCATCTCCTAATGCACCGAGAGCAGAGGCCAAACTCCTGCCAAGTTCCATGAGTTTCTGGTGCTGTTGAGGCTGTAGCTCCTCCTTTTGGCCATTGACTCCGCTAGCTATTTTATCACAGCTGAGCCCGACGTCTTCTCTCATCTTCACCTTTTCATGCAGTTCCCCATTGTGTTTAGTAAGTCCAGCTGATGCATTAGTGGTTGTACAGTCTGCTTCTGAAGAATTAAGGTGGATCAGGACGTTGAGAGCTGCGGCCAGGCTTTTGGTTGTCTCTACCGTGGTTTGGTAGAGCTCCCCGTAACGTTCTTCTTTTAGACCGTTAATCCCATTGGAAATCTTGTCTTTCGAGCAGCCAGCCGTAGGCTCCATCTCAATGGTCTCCACCTGCACACATGGCGGCTGAGCATTTGAGACTAGGCCAGGCTTTATGTTTTGTCCTGCTGTCCGAGTCTTTTTCTCCGGGCCACTAGTGGGAGCCAGAGAGACGAGTTTGAGTGACGCTAACATGGTGCGCTGGTCCTGAAGGGCAAGCGCCATGTCAAGCTGATCCACCTCCTCTGCTTCTTGACTCAGTCTCTCATATGTACGATAAGCTTCGTCGTTTACTGGCCACCTATTCCACTCCATAGTGCAGCACACCACACCTGCAGGACACACCTCAAGGTGCTCTGCCATCTGGCCACGGGCCAGTGTAAAAGGGCATCCAATGCTTTGGTTAAGACATGGCACCCTTTCAAGCGGGCACAGCAGCTTGTGTTCAATAGCCTTGCAGCTGTGGAAGACGGCACCACACACAAGAGGGCAGCTGATGAGGTCACAGGAAGTGCCGGGTTCAGGTTTGACCATGCATCTTCTGCTTATGCAGGACACGCAGTGAACATGAGGCTCCTCCATTATTATAGATGACAGCAGCAAGACGTGAAAGAGCAGGAGTCTCAACCACTGCAAAACAATGAAAGAAAAACTGAGATAAGATTCTCCAACATGCAAGCGGTGTAAGTCGATTTTTACAGAAAAAAACGTAGGGGCATCATCTTGTAAATGTAATATTGTAAATCTTAACAGTTTATTGTCATATTATGAAAATTCATGTGGCAAACAGACATTACTTTAGCAGGGATGTGCAAAACTACATATTAGCAACACTGAGTAATAGGTGGGTTGTTTGCACAGCTGGTAAACTAGTCATTAATGGCACGGCCAACAGACATCAACAGGCGCAAAGACAGCACAAGGACACGTTTTAAAATGTTTAAACACAAGCTGGACATCCATAGTGGCTGTCATTTCTCTCATTGATGTTTCTTAGCTATGTAGTGCACACTAAAAAGCTTTAATTTAATAGTGAAAACCCTTCTTGAATTCCTGGCAGGCTCCCCTCCAGCTTTAATGCGGTCTTGCTTTTATCCAGCACAGCTTTCCTAGCTAGCATAAACAAAACTGGCCCACTTGACTCATGTGCTGCTACTGTTCTACAGGTCTTTGTGGCAATGACACCACACTGCACCATGAACCAAGAAGACAGCAAGAACCTTCAGGAGTTCATTAAACTTACTGTTAAAGTTGCCCCAACACACATTGGTTTGAAGGTTTACAATAAGTTGATAATTTGGCAGAACTGAAAACCTTACAAAAACTTCATGACACTTCATATAGTACAGAATGAAGTTAAGAAGTGTCCTCAGGATTATGGTAGTGATCGTTATTTTGCTTAAGTTTGACTTTGATTTACTTTATTCTTTTCTGCTTAGGTTAGCCTGTTAGCTAGCTGAACTTTCTACCTTCGGTCTACATAAACGGACTACTCACTTACCCACACGCTATGTCAACTAACTCCCCGCGTTACTCACTCACGCCCCTCGCCTGTTTCTTGCACTTGTCCGATTTTACGGTGAAACGGGACACTTTAAAACACTGCTGTATGACACCGTACACAACCATCCCGTTCGTCCAGAACCGCTCCATCCGGCGGGACGCGCGCCGATGACGGCATCACGCACAACCGAGCGTCATGACGCTGGGGTCTATTTTGACTCCAGAGGAGTATCTGCGGTGGACCGCGACAAACCAGAGGACGGTGTTTAACACTCGTCTGTGTTAGGAAATCAACACATGTTAGTTTGACATTCATTAGACATTCGGGTTGTTTGCCAATTAAACTCTTTGCAGCTTTTATGTTTTGAGCCCAAACTAACTCCGATAGACATAAATATATGCCCTTAATGTTGCACAAGGCTTAATTTCTAGGAATTAAAAAAAATATATAACCATTTAAATTAATTAAACAATTTAACTACGTGACATTATGATATAAAACCAATACTAAAATGTTCGGGAAAACATACCTGTTATCGCACAAAGCTCCGTTTTTGGAATTACAATTTTATGTTTTTTATAATAATTTTACTATTTTTAATGTATGCAATCATATAAATCCATTAAACGACAACACCATTTAATCTAAATGTATGAAACCAACTGTAAAATATTCAGAATATTATTCCCTTTAATGCACAAGTCTTGGTTTTTCAGATTATGCCTTTATTGTTTTTATATACAGCACTGAAACCATATTTTTCATATGTTTTATATACTGTATCCACTTAAATGAATTAAACTCTGACACCGTTTGAGATAAATGTATCAAAACAACTGTCAGGGCTAATTTATCTATTGAAAGCATATGAAAAGTAGAGATGCAAAAGCCCTTAAAACGGTGTCAGAGTTTAATTCATTTAAGTGGATACAGTATATAAAACATATGAAAAATATTAAATATAAATATAAAATATACGAACATTTTAGTATTGGTTTTATATCATAATGTCACGTAGTTAAATTGTTTAATTAATTTAAATGTTTTTTTTTTTTTTTAATTCCTAGAAATTAAGCCTTGTGCAACATTAAGGGCATATATTTATGTCTATAGTTTGGGCTCAAAACATAAAAGCTGCAAAGAGTTTAATTGGCAAACAACCCGAATGTCTAATGAATGTCAGACTAACTTTACCGCCGTGAAATACATTTGGAACAAAAACATGGCAGGGACGCAAGTGGAAAAAGGGCACTTAACCTATATTTATTTTAATTTAATTTCTAAACAAAACATTAAATATATTAGGGCAGTCATTCTTGAGAAGTGGGCAAAACAGGGTGCAAGATTGTAGAAATAAAACCCTGTACTCAGACAAATGAAACTACATTTATGTATCTTATATGTACTAAGCTACTGAGCTATGCTTTGACACAACCTCCCAACTTTTCTCTTTTTTAACAAAATGTGCTTTTTTACCTTGGACTGTGTAATATAATTTCAGCTTTATCTTTAACAGCATTCAAGATGTTTTTAACATTTCAAAACACATTCTGGTGTTAGCAGACACATTACACTTTCACATGTGACCGACAATTCCACAACAAATATAAAATATCATAATGAAACATTATCAAAATATTCAACTGACGGAGTTAACACATCTGACGGAGGTGCCACAACTGACGGAGGTGACACATCTGATGGAGTTGACACATCTGACGGAGGTGACACAACTGATGGAGTTGACACATCTGACGAAGGTGAGACAACTGATGGAGTTGACACAACTGACGGAGGTGAGACAACTGATGGAGTTGACACAACTGACGGAGGTGACACAACTGACGGAGTTGACACATCTGATGATTATTAAGTGTTGCTTTTGATAAAACAAGATATTTTTCATCATTAAAAAAACATTTTAATCCATTTTATTGCATATGAATGATTGAACCCTTCTCTGTGGACACACAGTTTTAGATGTAGTGAGAGGACATTAAGAAACATAGATTTGGTATAATAATGAGAAAATTAAATTGAAGGTGATAATTGTGTTAAATACATTCTATTATTAATCCCTCGTGACATTTAAAATTGAAAATATTTTTATTTTTAAACCTAATAGCAGTTACCCTTGCTGGATCTGTTTTGTCCCACGTCTCAAGAGTGACTGAGGGGTGTGTGATATTGACAAAAAATATATTTCTCAATATTTTCTGGGATTTTACCGATAACGACAATTAGACAATATTTTGCTGAGTGTGTTATTGTGCTGGTATCTTAAGGACTACCGTGCACAACTAACTCCTAAAGTTTGTGATATTCTTCATATTCTGTGTGGTGATCAGTTCACAGCAGTGATAGAAATTTATCTTTTCCAACAAGTTTAAATACATTTTTTTACCTTTTATGGGCATTTTACCTTTATAAAGCCATTTTTTCCAAAATCATGTTTTCAGTCAAATTCTTAATTTGAATCAGTCAATTAGAATAATAAGTCATTTGGGCTGTTACCAAGCAAATTAAATCAGTATTGACTAAATTAATCTTTGCAATGCAGAGAAAACACAGAAGCTGCATCTGAAGTGTCATTTAGATGCATTTACACACTGTTTAATGCAGGACATGAAGGCATTTAACCTGCAGTTACAAATGCATAAACACGGTTTTGATATTTTAAACATAAAACGTTGAATACTGATATTTGAAATTATTTAAAAAATATTAAAAGATACATTAAATGTGAAATTAAAGCTGCCAGTAGGTGGCAGCAAGTCACTGTTAATAAGTGAGTCAAGTTATCAATTGGAATTATATTTGTTGGCGAAATAGAGCAAAAACAGGCTATATTGTGTCTAAAACGTAAGTGTCTTAATATGAAATTCTTGTTTATTGAACTGCTGTATAAAATCAATATCACATTTGTAATCACGCTGCTTTTTGGTGGAAAACACGTCAGTCTTCGCGTGATACTGATTCATTATATGAAATTATATAAATATATACATTTCTGCCCCCATATCTTGAATTTTGTGATCATTCTAAATGCATTTTAATAAACTGAATCATGCAGTGAAAAAACGCTCACTGGTATAACCTACTAGACCTATTTCCCTTAGCTATTTACCTATTTTACATGGTAGCTCTCTCATGAGTCATGGATGTTAGCAAGACAAATTAACTATATTTGTCTTTTGGATAATAAGCTGTAAATTTGAGGCACAGGTAGCTTAGTCTTTTGTTCATCACCACTCAGCTCCACACCAAGACAAACGACTGGAAAGGGAGGGAGGGCTTCACTTCTGCAGGGAGTTCGGTTACAGAATGCAGTTGTCATGCCCATAAACAACCGTACTGTGTGTAAACGTAACCGTATTAAGAACTCAAATACAGGACTGACAACCGTATTCTGCTGCTGTGTGAACGTGGCCTGTATGTAGTCAGAAGGCGTGTTCGGCTTGAAGCAGCACTGTGCAGACCGATCTCTGATCAAAGTAGGCACGAGAGCGATTCAAAAGCATAAGAGTCATCAGCTATAGGGTTCTCTTTGATGTCAAACACCGATCGGTCTGCGCAGCGCAGATGCATCTCGAACAAGCCTAACTAAATTTAAAGTCCCACTGTAGTGAAAAAGTTTTTTATGTTGTGTATTTGTCTATGTAGTGTTAATATGCTTTTAGACAAACCATGTGCAAATCCATTAATCAACACCATTGCTGAGTATTTTCTCCTTAAAACTGTAGTTTCCCAAAGGCTGACCCAGAAATGCGGTTTGAAACAGCCCTCGGTTTGCTACGTCACAATCCAATAACCAATCACGTCAAGGGATAGATTCCTATCACTAGCATGCAAAATATACCAATACCAGCACAAAACCAAAAATGAATTAGAGCAAAAAACTCATGAAGCTGTGGTTTAATGTAAATTTAGAACCGCTAACTTGCATTATAACCCGTGGTAACAGTGTAAAAGTAGCCCGGAGTCAGACCCACCTCTCCCGCATCGGCGTCTGCACGTCACACGTGTATGTATGCTCGCGGGTGCGAATTAACAATCTCAAACGGCAGCATTCGAGTCTTCAAGGCGTTTTAGGACACAACATCGTCAAGTAAGTAACTTTAACGAATGTTACAGTATTCAATGTCGTTGTCCGCTAGTAAAAACATAGTTTTATCAGTCATTATCCGTGTATGCCATTGTTTTGCATTTACTACAGTTCAGTGGATCAGGAGGCGCAGGCTGGTGTGTGACTGAGTGGAGGCGGACTAATTTGCATATTCATAGCTCCGCGTATAGTAAATGTTACATTCAAGCTATTTTAAGGCATGAGAAAATTACTTTCACAAGAAAAAACATTTAATTATGTAATTTTGATGATCAAAGATAAGTTTTAAGAGATAAAATATTTGACCACAGGGGGACTTTAAGTGACAACCTTGCGGCCGCGGGGCCCTCCCCTTAAGGCGGGGCCCTAGGCAACCGCCTGTACCACCTGTTGGACGGGCGGCACACTTAAAGGGGTCATATGATGCGATTTCAAGTTTTCCTTTCTCTTTGGAGTGTTACAAGCTCTTGGTGCATAAAGAAGATCTGTAAAGTTGCAAAGATTAAAGTCTCAAATCCAAAGAGATATTCTTTATAAAAGTTAAGAGTCAACCACACCTACTTAAAACGGCTTGTTCTAACACGCCCCCACATATCTACGTCATCATGTGGAAATATTAGCATAATGCCACCCAAATGTGCACGCAAAGAAACAAGGCGTGGTTTCAGGAACAGCAGTAGTGTTGATGCAGCCATGTCAGCGAGACGCTGTGTGTTTCAGTGCGAAAGCAAAAACACTTTATTTGGCCTTCCGGAAGTAGATGCAATTAGGAATCATTGGTTAAGATTTATTTACAACAGAACAGCACAACCCAGATGTTCGAATTTGTGCAACGCATTTTATGGACGACAGTTTTTTTAACCTAGAAGAGTACAAGGCTGGCTGCGCACAAAGGCTATTTCTAAAAAATAAAATAAAATTCCGACTTTGCTATGACAATCTGGCGCTTCTGAATCAGCGACTGTAAGTATGTTTTGTTATTAGTTTAAGTATTTGCTATTGACTGTTCAAATGCGGAGTTTTGCGCAACACAGAGTAACGCGTTGTGTGTGTGTGTGTGTGTGAGGGGAACAGGGTCACATCACAGGAGAGTGAACTGTCTGTCACGCGACTCTGTTCCCCTTTCGGGCTTGAACTGATGGTAAAACTAACGACATTATTAACTGTCTTGATATTTACTTGGAAAGCTGAAGCTCGTGATTATGGTAAGGGGCGTTACATTTCCGACGGGTGCTTGTGGTGTTCGGCCAATCACAATGCACTGGGTCAGCTGGCCAATCAGAGCAGACAGGGATCTGTCAAAGGAGGGGGCTTTGTTGAAAACTACATTTTTGAGAGAGGCGGGGCATAGAGGACCTACAATAATGTACAGTATTTGAAAAATAATGTGTTTTTTGAACATTAACATAAATCCACAGTATGTTGGATTTAGTGTTATTCACCATCCTTACCAAAGGCATCCATCTCCAGAGATATCCCCATCTTTTTTTCTGATTAGTTCACGTTTAAAAGATTTATAACATAAAAACCACACATAACACAGCTGACAAAGTAACAGTTGACAGGTAAGAATGAACTTAGTATCCATAAAGCACACATATTATAATACTATATATTATAACGTTAATAAATATATATTATATTATTATAAAGGTAAATGAAGTTTTATAATACTTCATGACACATTATAAAGTTGTAAGGACTTATACAATAACATCATAACACTTTATCAGTCATGACTAAGCAGAAATAGATATATGCCAAATCTATAATATTATATAGGTTTAAGTCAATCATGAGGAATTCTGAATGCTTTATAAACCTTGACAAATGTGAATATAATGTGTATATAATATTATGGATACAGAGTTCATAGAAAGTGTGGCCGTGATTAGATCAGTTAAGTTTATTCATTGCTTTCCATGGTTTTAGGTGATTCCTATGTCATTTCTGTGTAATGACAATAGTTTGTGAATATTTATTTTTATCAACAACACTCAGTGGGAGCATAAATTGACACTGAATTGCCAACATTGTCAACCGTGTTAATCCTTGTCAACTGTGTTACAGCTGATGGGTAACACAGTTGACATTATAGCCATCTAGGGCCTTGTGCAAACTGCTGACCTTGGACTAGTTAGTACATGACCTTGATTAACTTTTGTTTTTATATTCTTTCTCTACATATTTATAAATATAACATGTGACGCAAGTTCACCAGAACATGCAGATAAAACAGTTGACAGTCAGTTAATCTACTCTATGTGCAGACAATAATCTAGATAAAATATTGAAGAGGAGAAGTTATGACTTTCTTAAAATTTCCCTCCAAAAAAGGAAAATACGTCACATGATGTTGGACATGTGACTTTGGAACAAACCATTGCTGATTTTATAGGGAGTAACAGTTGACACTGATTTCTCGCACATACACAAAATTGATGATTTAATGTAGATGCATGAGCAAAATATTTTTTAAAACACCTTTCTGATAATTTAATGATTCTTTTGGACAAATATTTATAAGAAATATATACAGAAACATGTATTTTAGAGCTAATCTGAAGAGCAAAACCTCACATTTACCAAATCGGACAGCACAAAAACAGCAAATTCCAGTATAGAATATGCCATTTTTGCAAGTTAAAAGATGGATATATTTTTATTAAATGAATTAGAAATGTCCCCTGATATAAAATTGATCATTGTTTGAAGTGAAAAGTTATTGAAAAATTTGTAAAATTGATAATAGAGTCCATGGACATGACATGGAAGGCCTACCCCTAATTATAGAATGACTCGGTTCAGCTGGTACCGTTCTCTGTTCAACCAGCTAAGCTTTTTAAATTTCTTAGTTAATTTCTGAGTTTTATATTAAAGCATGTCAACATATTCTGTTACACCAAATACACAAAATAATGATCTTTAAAATAGCATCATATGACCCCTTTAATATTTCGGTAGTACAACCAAACAGCATAGATCATTCTTAAAAATGTATATAAAAGAATGCACATGCTCAAGTGTCTACGCCTATAAGCTCTGCTGTATTATATACCAATGAAATTGGGGGTGGGCGACATGTTGCCCCGCCCCATCGTCCAGACTGCACTCTGGGGCTACTCAAAATTTCCCTTGACCACATTAATTTTTCTTACATTTAATCACCTAGTTCTCAACATGAGAATATCCAAATGTAATATTTGTTCCCTAAAAATATAGCAAGATTTCTATCAAACGATACCGACCTTTTGACTTTCCTTGCTACAGTCTTGGAGTTATGAGTCATTATTTTTGTTTATGTCAATCAGAAAAAACAGCACCTTTAGTGAGGCAAAATGCCTTCAGGGCTTAAAGGGTTAAAGAAAAGTATCGTCCTTCATAATAGATGGGGGCCACAGTACGCCCATTATGAAGCCCCAAATTCATAATTTCAAATAGATAACAGATAACCTCAAAAACTCTGGTGAATAGACTCAAAAACCTTCAAACAAATGTGTAATTGTTAGGGTTCTGGACTGTCTGTGTGTGTTTTGCTCCCGGTGACCCATAGGCGGAAATAAAAATATGATTAAAAACCACGCTGTGCATTGTAAATAACAATGTTTTATACTTTAATCAATTGTAAGTAGTAAAACAACACAAACGGGGCAAAAATTAGATTTAAGTTTAGAAACATTTTGAGTCTCCCCCTCCCTTGCCTCACTTTGGTCCAAATGCCTGATTTCGTCTTTTACATCACCTACACACACACAAGTCCGGTGAGAGAGAACAAAGCCAATAGTTGAGGAAGTCCAGTAAGTAGGCTGTCAAGGCTAAGTTCTTTACTTAAACATCGGATGAAGTGATTAGTTTCTCTTTAATACAGCCAGAGCCCACCGATGCAGGTGCGAGAGCCGGCGACAATGCCAGCCACGAGGTAGAAAGCCACGGACGGTGTGAGCAGGGAGAGGAGCTCCGCCCCCTGCACCGCGGCTGAGGGTGAGCTGAGTATGGCGTGGCGAAAGTGCCAAAGCGAAGAGGAGAGGGCTCAAATCCCAGAATCCAATCTAGAGCGCCCTCCAGTGCCCGCTCCTAGAAAGCGCCCTCCAGGACCAGCTCCTTGTAAGCGCCGTCCTGTTCCCATGTTCAGCCTAGAGAGGGCTTCCGATCCAGAGTTAAGCCCTGAATGTCCGGAGACTCACAAATAGTTAAGCCCTGAATGACCGGAGACTCACAAATGCCCACCCTCCCACCCACTCCTGCCTCCTCCACCGCTGTCGTCTGGCAGCTCCTCTGCTTGCCCTCAGCCAACCATCATTACTGTGAGAGCTCCGCGGGTCTGCCATCCTCCAGCGTCGCATTGGCTGGATAATCCCTCACCTCCGCCTCAGCCCGTAGACCCAGCGGCTCCACCTCGGCTCCTAGCTCCCTCGCCTCCACCGTCACCCGTCGATCCACCAGCTCCACTGGGCTCCCTTGTCCCTCCAGGTCCACCTTGGTCGGGCGTCGACCCACCATCACCTCAGGACTCCGCTCCTCTGGCTGCACCTCGTTGCTCCGTCCCACCGGCTCTATTGTGCTCCTCTCCCCTCCGCCTCCGCCTCCGCCTCCAGCCTCCGAGGCCCGGACTCCACCTCGGCCCGTAGACCCAGCGGCTCCCCCTCGGCTCCTAGCTCCCTCGCCTCCACCGTCACCCGTCGATCCACCAGCTCCACTGGGCTCCCTTGTCCCTCCAGGTCCACCTTGGTCGGGCGTCGACCCACCATCACCTCAGGACTCCGCTCCTCTGGCTGCACCTCGTTGCTCCGTCCCACCGGCTCTATTGTGCTCCTTCCTCCCGCCAGCTCCACCTTGGTCCTCAGTCGCTCCAGCTCTGCCGCGGATCTCTGGGCCTCCGCCTTGGTCACCAGAGCCCTCATCTCCACCCTGGCCCCCCGGATCCTCGGTATCCCCCTGGCTCGCTGGCTCTCCGCCTCGGGCTCACCTGCTCCGCCGCCATTGGTCGGCCCCCTGGAGTCCATGGCCATTCCTCCTCCATGTCGGCTCCACCGTGGACCGTCATTATGGCTGTGGCCTGGGTCCAGCTAGACTCCTCCTGCGGTCACCAGAGCCCTCATCTCCACCCTGGCCCCCCGGATCCTCGGCATCCCCCTGGCTCGCTGGCTCTCCGCCTCGGGCTCACCTGCTCCGCCGCCATTGGTCGGCCCCCTGGAGTCCATGGCCATTCCTCCTCCATGTCGGCTCCACCGTGGACCGTCATTATGGCTGTGGCCTGGGTCCAGCTAGACTCCTCCTGCTCCAAGCCCCTCCTGTCTCCTCCCTCCTTCGTCGCCTCCCTGGTCTCTGTCTGCTGGCCCCCTCCTGGGTGTCCGTCCTCCTCCGGAACCACCTCCTTAGTTCCCACCCATTCCCCCCCTCTGTTGTTCTACGGTGCGAGGATGCACCTTCCGGGAGGGGGGCGATATGTCAGGGTTCTGGACTGTCTGTGTATGTTTTTCTCCCCCTGACCCAGTTATCTTCGTGTTAATTTGATTATGATTCCATTCACCTGTGTTCCCCTGATTGCCCTGTGTTTATTAGCCCCAGTCTGTGTAGTCTTCCTTTGTCGGTTCTACTTGTTGGATGTTGTGAAATTCCCCTGTCATTCCCAGGATTAAAGACTGTTTATGTACTCCACATCTCCTTGTTACTTGTTCCACGCTCCTCCTAGTACAGATCGTGACAGTAATCAAACATGTGGGACTTCATTCATGTTTCATTTGACACAACATTTGTCCGTAACACAGTTGACAAAATAATGAATCAATTGTTAATTTTCATTAGCATATTTAAAAATTCATTAGAGCTTAAGCTTGCAAAACAATTAATTTAGCACATTAAGGGGATATATTATTCAACCACCTAATTTATTTATCAAAAAAGAATACAGATTTTCTGACTTTTTGGCTGACATGAACTGTACCCCTAAATATAGAATGACTCAACCCGGAATGACAGCTCAAACGATGCAAAGTTGGATAGAATTAATTACGTGCTGAAGAGCTGACGCACCATTTAATGTATTACATTATTAAAAAAAATGTTCCTTGCAGAAATATATGATATATTGTTACATCACTAATGAACACCAGCAATAACAATGATTGAATTAACCAATCAGTCAATGATCTGTTTATTCACAACAAATTTGTGAACAAAACAGATTTGTGTTATGTGTCAATGTATTTAAATATAGCTTTATATCTGTGATTGATTGGGTGTTCTGACAAGATCTAATTGGGTTTTTGAAATAATATGGTAAAACATGTATTTTATCTGGCAATATGTAATTTGTCTGGAAACAGCTGCTACAAACCAATAGGTTTTCTTGCTGACAGTGGGACATTTTAGTTCAATATTTGATGGGCTGTTGAATATATTAAATTTTTGTTATGGACAATTTATTGTTTATATTTTACTGCCCTTGTAACAGAAATTTTAATGCAACATTTGCATGTAGATTAAAAAAAAATCATAAAAATATAATACGTTTGATTAGCATCCAATCTTAGTTTTAGCTTTCCTGTGCTGTTAACAAGGTGGATTGCCCACAGAAAACACTTATGGGGTTAAAAGGACAACACCTGTAGTGCATGCACTTACATACATCTAAGCAATTATAATGTGTCATTATTCTGTTGATAATCTATCTATTTATTGGCTATTTTAAGTTAGCATATGTATTTTAAGTATTTTAGGATCACCTGTGTACAGAAGCATAGTTATCAGCAAATATATATAAAAAAATAATAATAAATAAATAAATACACAGGATGATTTTCTCATTTCTAATTAAGATGCAGGATGATATTTTATGTGAGGGTCCATGCTCACCTGTAAAGACCATTTGTGGAGTGCATTACCTCAAAATATTTATTGGTATATACACCTTTCAGATAACCATAAGTTTAAATAAATATATCACAGCTAAGTCCCAAAGTCGACAAAGGTTTTGAAAAAGAAAAAAAAAATACCTCAAGTATTTCAATTACGCATTAGGTGGCTCACTTTACCTGAATTCAGCCTATAGCAAAGCATTGCTTCACATTGTAACTGTCAAAATTGACCCAGTTTAGTTGCTGCAATAATATGTCGTCCTTGTGGTTGTCTGGATATTTTTGCTGGAGAAAAGCTGCAACACATTTTTTTGAGAAACACTTCACTTCAAATGATTTACTTGAAATGGACACTGAGATAATAATGCTAGGTAATGATGATAATTAACATCTTCAACATTTTTATTTTACAGATAATTAAAACAGGTGATTTAATATTTTTTCATCAATCATGCTAACTTTAAATTATTCAATAAATAATATTGCATTTTTTAAGTGTACATTTTTATTTAAGTTAATTTCAATTGTATTACAATCTCATGCACTTCTAGGGCTTTATGGCTGGGGGAAAAATCTTAATTTCAGATTGTTAAAGAAAAATCATGCAGCATGATTTTTTTAGAAGAAAAAAATGTTGCGTTATACTTAGGTGATTATAAGAAAAGATGAAGATTCTAATTATTAGTACATCGCGTGTGATGTTTTCATTCACAGACTTTAAACCTTTCATATGGCTTTATGTATAAAAGTACTATTTCAGATCGTTAACAGCGCCACGTATACATCAGAAAATACAATGTATGGTTTAAAAAAAATGCTGGATAAATTAACCATTTATTTGATCTAGCTACACAAACATTCTTGATTAAATCATTTTATGAGCTGGTTACAGAAAGTGACTTGTTAAGATAAATACACAACTTTCTTTAAAAACTGTGTTACAGTATAACATGTTTCTATGGCCAATCAATGTATATTCTCTTCACATCTATTCTTCATTTTAAGTGACCATGCCTATGTTTTTCAATCAACAGAAATGATTATATATTAAATATAACCATAGAAATTCAGTAGTTTGTTTTATTATGATTGGGTTCATTGGAAAAGGATTAGTTAAGGAGACATAATCAGTCAATAATTCTTAACTAGTATATTTGTTTAGATTTTCTGCTACGACAAATAGGCTGATTTTGTTGTCTTTTTAGTAGTAATCATGGAATATAAGAAAGAGAAGATGCTAGTTCAGAGAACTCAACACCACTTTGGTTTGTTTTGTATCTACAGTCCTGTACAGTCCACCCTGCAGGAAGCAAGTTTACTCAGAGGCATCAGTAATGACACACACAGGCTGGGAATAGGCACTCTGGATGTTGTCGTTTTTGGCAGACACGATGATGCAGTAAAGTGTTGCATGCTCTAGCTCAGTAACTGTAGCAATCTCAGTCCTGTACACGGACACAACCTCCGTCAGCTGTTCTTCGCTGTCCTCGTATACAATCAGAGTGTAGGACTCCGCCCCTGTCACCCGAGACCACTCCACCTGTAGTGACTGTCCTGTCACAGCAACCTTCACCTCAGGGACGGCCAGCTGTTCTGCAGAGGCAACAGAATTTGACTCAAACAACTTCAATCTGCTATCTATCTTGGGCTGGCCACACACTAGACGATTTTCAAATCTTAAAGGGATAGTTCACCCAAAAATTCTGTCATTAATTACTCACACTCATGTCGTTTCAAACCCGTAAGACCTTCGTTCATCTTCGGAACACAAATTAAGATCTTTTTGATGGAATGTGAGAGCTCTCAGACCCTGCATAGACAGCAACGCAACTGTAATGTTCCCAGGTCCAGAAACGTAGCAAGGACATTGGTAAAACAGTCCATGTGACATCTGAGGCTCAACTTCGCAAAGAAAGCAAAAATAACATAATTTATTTAACAATTCTCCTCCGAGTTACGTCTTCCGCCATATTGGAGAGTACCCAAGAGCATAATCGGCGTAATCAGCGTTGTTTACGTTCGGGGGAGAAAGCGCGCGCATGAACGTAATCGGCGTAATCAGCGTTGTTTATGCTTACGGGAAAGCGCGCGTATGCGTTGTGATACTCTCTAAAACGGAGGAAGACGTAACTCGGGGAAGAAGAATTGTTGAATAAATTATGTTATTTTTCTTTTCTTTGCGCTCAAAAGGTATTCTCGTAGCTTCGCAAAACTGAAGTTGAGCCACAGATGTCACATGGACTGTTTTACCAATGTCCTTACTACATTTCTGGACTTGGGAACATTTCAGTTGTGTTGCTGTCTATGGGAGGGTCAGAGAGCTCTCAGATTCCATCAAAAATATCTTAATTTGTGTTCCGAAGACGAACGAAGGTCTTATGGGTTTGGAACGACATGAGGGTGAGTAATTAATGACAGAATTTTCATTTTTGGGTGAACTATCCCTTTAAGCAATTTTAAAACTACGGGAGACCAGATAAACAAATGGAAGACAATCGACGTTGTCAGCTGGCTCTCTTGGCATACGTTCTGTTTCACAGGGAAAAACAGAGTATAAAAAAAGAATATGGGTGATGTTCTTTTACAGTACTCTGCTTTCGGGGCATGTTTGTGGCTGCCAAGTTTCAGCAATAGAAGCATGCAACATCCGGTGGGTGTCGCTCTCATTGGGTATTACGTCTGAGGCAGCCCTATCAAGAGTCATAAATATCAAACGTGTTTTATATCTACGATTTGAATTCGGGGACACTCCGTCTCGATCGGGAGCAGTTAAATAATCATAATGACACCACACAATAGAGGATTTTTTGGACAAAAAAAATAAAAATTTGCTTACGATAAGCCTCGAATCCCCTCGGGGTGCAAATCATTACGGTTATGTGAATTTGGGGGAAAAATGTGCTCATTTGTAATAAAAATGCAAAAATGTTATGAATGGTCGCAAAATTAACTTCATTTTCTTTATACAAAACTGATTTATTTCTTTCTTTCTTTGACCCCCCCACACACACACACCTTAAACTTCATGAAATATCTTTATATGCTCTTAATTGTTGTGTAAGTAAGCTGTGAATGAGTCTGTAGTTCATCTCACCAGGGGTCAGTGATGCATACATCCTTGCATATTCCAGATTCCTCTTCCGACGGTTTGAGGTTTGACCTGTAAAAACAATGTGTCAAAATGTTTTGTTTTGCACATGCAAAAATGTAATAACGTACCTGGCAAATATGCACATACTAACTTAGAGTTTAAATAACAGCTGATCCCTATTTCCAAGAAATAAAAATCCCTATTTCCAAGACATTTTCTCTCAGTTCATTAAAAAAATAAAAATAAATAAACTACTAAATAAATAGTCAGTACAAGTTCAAGCTATTTTATGCAACACTATGATAAGTATTTCTTGCAAAAAAAAAATTAACTACTGAGTGAGAACATTCAAAAAAAAAAAAAAAGACATTTTCAACTGAAATCAGTGCAGAAAAAAATATCTCACATTTCCTCTGGGCTATAACCCACAGGTCCATTTTTTCTTACCAGTAGCTACTCTAGATGCAAAACTTTCTCCTGCACTGTTCCAGGCTGTCACAGCAACATTAGAGGCCTGCAGGCCAGAGACCTCACAGCTGAGGTTTGAGGTGAGACAGACAGGCACCCTGCCGTCAGAGCTCAGCTGGTAAACCCTGTATCCTGTGGTAAGAGCTGAGGACCTCCAGGCCACTGTGGCAGAGGAACTGTCACCCGTGAAGGTGATATTCATCGGTGGACAGGGCACTGAAGGAGAGTACAGAGTAATATATCAAGAGAGAATATTTATAGCATGTTCTATACAAACTTCTTATTCTTCTGAGACCAGTCTGCTTAATACAACCTTAGACTGTTTTTTTTTCCAGCATGGCAAGTTTGACTTGTTATCTGAGAGCTCAGCTGGTAAACCCTGTATCCTGTGGTAAGAGCTGAGGACCTCCAGGCCACTGTGGCAGAGGAACTGTCACCCGTGAAGGTGATATTCATCGGTGGACAGGGCACTGAAGGAGAGTACAGAGATATCAAGAGAGAATATTTATAGCATGTTCTATACAAACTTCTTATTCTTCTGAGACCAGTCTGCTTAATACAACCTTAGACTGTTTTTTTCCAGCATGGCAAGTTTGACTTGTTATCTGTTACCTGTGACCCCAGTAACAGCCTGAGATGGTCTGCTGATCCCTGCTGAGTTTTGTGCAAACACAGTGACACTGTAAGAGGTGCTACAGGGAACAGGAAACTCAAAGTAGTTGATGTCTGTCCAGTAGGATGACACGTCCATAAGGGACTCTGGGTTGTCCTGGATATCGCCGGTCACCTGTACCAGGTATGTGACGTCAGCACATTGCACAAAATTCCAGTAGACCCTGATTAGAGTGGCATCAACCATCAGATGGGTCCTCACCCTCACGGTGGAAGGAGGACATGGGACTACAGGAGAGATCAGCAGAGGGTTAATTAGAATTAGAGTTATTGTTGTCAACTATTTATTGAGAACAATTTTCATTAATATATCATTGGTATGCAAAAAATGTTTGTGGTAATGTAAATATCATGCATGACACGTGTATAACGGTTTTGTGTTTTAAGTTCTATAATCTTCAGATAAACAGATCCTGTAATATGCTCAGACATATCTGGTTGTATACCTGCTCCTCTCTGGATTGGCACAGTGAGGGAGCTGTTGCAGGTTCCATCTGAAGCCAGCGCACTGAAATTGTACAGCGTCCCACAAGTCAGTCCGTCAATGCTACAGGACGTGCTCGTGGTGTCGCAGTGAAGCGTGTGCCCATCCATGGTTTGAGCTGTTGTGAAGTACTGCAGCGAACCCTGGCCCTCCACCCAAGAGAGTGTGGCAGTCCCGGTGTCACACTGCACTTCCACAGTCATGTTCTGTGGCTCACAGGGCACTATGTAGAGCAGAAGAAATATAGTATGGCATGAATTTCACACCAACATATAATGCTTTTCATTTTGAGTTCAAGCCAACATGTGGTCTCACCAGTATAGAAGGTGACCTGCTGACTGTCCAGGCTGGTGCAGTTTCCAGCCGAAGCGGTTACGCTAACATCATAAATCTGTCCGCAGTGCAGGTGAAGCAGAGTGCAGTTGTTTGCGGTGCTTCTGCAGGTGCGGACATCTCCGTCTCTACTGCTGGCTGTGAGTGAGTATGACTCGGCAACCAGAGAAGGTGACCATGCTGCCGTCATGCCGTTTGAGTCACACACTGGGTTCACTGTTATATTCTGAGGAGCACAAGGTGCTGTAAGAGAATTTAAAAGAAAGATTATACTCTAGATGAGTGTGAATTATGCAGAGTACATGTAGCTCTCAAATCTCACACATATGCAGTGTGCCTTGACGCGACAAGTTAGTGTCGTGTTGAGTAGTTGAGTACCTGTGTGCATCTTAAGAGGGGGACTCCGCAAGCTGCTGCATTTGTCGGAGGACGCGGAAATTATAATGGTGTACTGCATTCCACACTTTGCTCCGGAGAGGTCACAGGACGTGCCAGTGCTGTTGCATATCAAAACACTTTGGTCATGACCTTCAGCGGTGGCCACATAGAAGGAAGATACCTCATTCAGCTGCCAGCTAACTGTGATTTGGCTGCTGTAACAGTCCGTGTGTGCAGTGATGGAGGTGAGGGCACATGGAGCTGCAGACAGAAACCACAGAGATCTAGCTAGTCCACATTTCAAAATGGAAAACAAGACTGTTTGAGTGTGCTTGCACCTGTCTGAATCTGGAAGGCATTGCCTGGTGCGCTTCTGCAGAATGAGTTCACAGCAGTAATGTGGAAGGTGTACGTGGCTCCACAGAGCAGGTCGGGAACATTGCAGTGCAGATCTGCAGCAGAGCAGCTGGAGTTGGTTCCGCCCCTTTCCACTGCCAGTACAGAGTAAGACTCCGCCCCCTTTGCTAGTAGCCAAGTCACCCAAACTGAGTTGGTAACGCAGTCCAGGTTTGCCGTCTCTCCTTGAGGAACACAAGGAGCTAAAAATACGCAAATACAGTTTGTTAGCATCGATAGGCATTTCCACAAATACATTCAGTAAATTTAACAGTGTTTTTTATTATTTTCTGTGCCAATACAGCACATAAGGTACAATACATGTGCAAGTTACAAGGAGAATCGTCGACTTTCCCTTGTCTTACACTGGACACAAGTAATGCAACACAAATCAAAGAGATCCCAAGATACTGTCTACATTGGATGCGGCACAATGGTAAACGAATACACTCCTCTATTTCTGATTTCGAGTTTGATACTTTTTAGGCACCGACCAAATTTCGAGTATTGAAAAATGTCTCGTCGTACGGTACCATATTTCGTTACCTAAGGGGTTAATCTTAAAGTCAGTGAGCCAATAAGCATGCCTTATATGCCTAAATCAGTGATTGGCTCTGGTGAGGCATCAAGAAAAAAATGCATGTTGCGTTACTATTCATTCACACAGTAGCATCATGCTACATAAGACAATTTATAAAATGTATACTATGCTTTTACTCATAACTCACTTTAAACCATCATCGTGTGTTTGTAATAACTTCCGATTGCGATCTAATGAGGGTTTTTTGGTCATGTAATGTTGCGGAAATATGTTATTTGTAGCCTTTTATATCAAGCTAGTCACTACACCTGCTTACTTCTCATGTAAGCACTGTATTGCTATAAAAATAGGCAGAATCTCATGAAAATCCCATACAAATCATACACTGCCATAATCGCGTGTTTATTAGCTTCATGTTTCATCACTATAAATGTTTTTCTGGAAGTGTAACACATGTTCGTCATCAGAGACAGGGCGGGTTATGAGCTTCCTCTGAGTCAGAACAGTAATTGCGGAAGAGAAAACACAATCAGACAGCGCTAGAAGCTTAATGCTAATCAGATTGCGTAAATCAGTGGAAAATGATTATGATTCTGTCATCAGTGAAGAGAGGGCTTTTCTGTCTCCTGAAAAGCGGACATTCTTTTTTTTTTTTTTAAAGACTTAAAACTGTTCATTTTAATAAATAATAGATTTTATTTTAAATAGTGCCTTTAAAAGTTGATTCTCAAAGCGCTTTACACTAAAAAGGATACAAAAGGTATGGTAACAACAACAATAACACACAAAAAAAAAACAATAAGCCCCACTCCCCAACAAAACTAACAAATCACAAATAAGCAAGTTTAAAAAAGTGAGTTTTAAGAGAGGATTTAAAGACAGATTTTGCATGTCTAATATCAAAAGGTAAGAGAGTTCCAGAGTTTTGGAGAAAGGGAAGAAAAAGCCCGGTCACCCACAGAATGTAGACGAGTTGCGGGAACAGTAAAGAGGCAAGAATCAGAGGAACATAGATCACGCCTAGGAGAGTATAGAGTTAAAAGTTCCAAAAAGTAACGAGGTTCCAAGCTATGCACGGCCTTATACGTAAGCATCACAGTTTTAAAGTCTATACGAAACCTAACAGGGAGCCAGTGTAGGGATTCCAAAATTGGAGTCATGTGCTCTCTAGTTCTGCTTCCTGTCAGGATTCTACCAGCTTTTTGGACATACTGTAATCTATTTAGGGTAGTTTTTGAAACCCCTGCAAGCAAAGCATTGCCGTAATCAATGCGGGAGAAAACAAATGTATTGTTCAGTTTTGCTGCCACAGTAAAGGACAGCATGCGTTGCATTTTGCACTGAAAAGTATTTGAAATTTATTAAAACGATTTGGACTGATTTATTGTGTTGTTTACATTTTTGTTCCTTTGTGCAGTGGCTCAGGAGATGAGCCTTTGAGTCTGTAAAAACCTCAACAAACTGGAAATAAATCGAGGTAATGTAAGTCTTTTTAAAGTAATGTGTAATGTAATCTTGGTAAAATGGATTTCATGAAATTGGTATCGAAAAAAGTATCGTTCAGGAACCGGTATCGAAATCAAGGTGTCGGTATTGATACCCAGCCCTATTTCTGATATACTTTATGTGCCTGCGCTACTTCCAACAACACAGTACAAATGGATTCTGAACTGAACTTTCACTTGGACTAGGATGCTAGTATGCTTTATCCATTAGATTGTTTTAAAGCAAACAGTTATACAATATTAAACATGGGAAAAAACGGTGTCAGCGTAGCTTTCAGTTAGTATTACAACTAGATTTTCTGCTGTAAAGCAGCTCTACATGTACAGTACATTAATAAAACAATAATTTAACTAATTAACAAAGCTGAATAATCAATTAAAGCTTATTGAATAATCTGTGAAATAGTCAACGACTAGTCGATTACTGTACATCCTGCGTGATCACTGTTGCATTGCACTTTAAAACTATTTTTGAGGCTCTCAACACTGGGGCTGCAACAAAGGATTATTTTGATCATCGATAAATGTAACGATTATTAGAACAATTACCGTAGACACAGTGGTATTGCAGTTTCAACATCTCAAATCAAGATGTAGATTGATTGTGTAAAACAATTAGTTAATTTAACTGTAGAAACTTTTCATTTGCTGTCCTCGAATTATTTTAGGTATGTATCTACATCCCATATCGGCAGACTGCTGGTAATTGTGCATTGCTGTGAAGATTACCTGAGGTGACATTAACAGCTGTGCTGGGCTGGCTCTCACAGCCACCCCTGACAGATGTTACAGTGACAGAATATGACTGTCCACATGGCAAGCCACTGATTGAACAGCTGGTGCTGGTGGAATCACATGACAAGACAGCTCCTCCACTGGTTTCTGCCCTCACATGGAAAGATTCTGCATCTGGATTGGCTGGCCACGTGACAGTCATGGAGCCAGCAGAACAGTTCACCTCAACATCAATGGTGTGAGGAGGACAGGGCGCTAAAAAAAGAAAAACACCTTATATATATCTGTTCTAATGAGGTTTAGAATGTACTTAAACCCTCATCCTGACTTGGCGGTCAAGGGTGTAATTTCTATGGCAAAAGTAATTAGATGTTTACTGAGGAAAATTAGAATAATTCTTGCACATGCAAACTTGCCACCGCAATGCTAGGATGTTCTTGGTGGTAGCTGCCAGGGTGTTTCTATGTGTTACTAATAGGGTTGCAAAGGGGTGGAACATTTCCGGAAACTTTCCAAAAATCCCTGGAATATTCAAAAAAAAAATCCTGGAAAGTTTCCAAAATTTCTGGAATGTTTCTGAAATTTACTGGAAATTTTCCAGCTTTTTGCAACCCTAGTTACTAAGTGGTGTCCTAAGTGGTTGTTACAATGTTGTTATGTGGTGCTAAAGTGTTCTGAAGAGGCTTCTTTGAAAATACCACAGTGTTTACACCAGCAGTGTCCAAAACTGTTCCTCGAGGGCCAATGTCCTACAGAGTTTATCTTCAAAATTAAACACACCTGAACCAAAGTAACCATGGTTTTCAGAATCACTAGACGCTTCCAGGCAAGTGCATGAACTTTGCATGATATTGGCCCTTCAGGAGCAAGTTTGGACACCCCTGGTTTACACCCTTAAAAAAATCTAATTACAAATGGCTTACTGACAAACTAACTCTAAGCATGGGGTATACAAAATTATTTCAGCATTTAAAAAAAAAAAAATCACACATCTTTAAACTCAAATGTGCATTTTAACAGTCCGAGTGTGCCACTCACCAGTATGAACTTGTGTGAACAAACTTTCTTCGCTGCTGCATGTGTGGTCCATAGACAGCACAGACACATTATAAGTCTCCCCGCAGAGCAGATACTCCAGGTTACAGTGTGTCACACTGCTATTGCAGTAGACCATATGGGTGCCGTCTACAGTGATACCCTCAGCCTGGTAGGACAATGCCCCACTGGCACTTTGCCACGTCACAGCTGCAGAGTTAGACAGGCAAACAAGGGAAGCCTGCACGCTGGTAGGTGCACATGGAACTGAGGAAGTGGTGGAATATGAGGCGTTAATGTCCATGGGCATAGTGAAGATCATTCAAAGATTGTTTGGACTTGTCAACAAAGATGGATATCAGCTGATTACATCAGAAAAAACTACTGTCTATACACAGTGCTGTTGCTGTACAGCAGTGCCAGAAACGCTGCCATATTTTCCATCCCATGTTGCTGAAGAAGTGGTGTAATGTGGAAAATTTCCTTACCTGACTGTAATTGTGAAAAGGCGTTTTGGCTGTTACAGTGGCTGTTCTGGGCGGTGAGTGTGAGGTTGTAGGCTTGGCCACAATGCAAGCTGGCTAATCTACAGCTGGTGGTGGGGCTGCTACAATATACTTGGTACCCATCTGGACCGGATGCTTGGACCAGGTAGGAGGCAACATGCTCTCCTTGTTCCCAAGACACTACACCTGTGTTGCTGGCACACTCCATTTGAGAAACAATTCCATGTGGCTCACACGGAACTGGGATGAAAAAGGAATGGACAGGCAAAATTTAGTTCGTCTCAATGGGAATTCAAGTAAATATCTATGAATTATGTGTGTAAAGTCATCATACCTGTGTCCAGCTGCACGCTATGACTCGGTGTGCTTGTACACACATGGTCGGAGGCAGTCACGCTGATGCTGTACGTGAGTCCACACAGTAGATTACTAAACTCACATGTGGTGCTACTGCTGTTGCATGAAGAAGCAAAGCCCCCGCTGCCCTGAGCGACAGCAGTATAAGAGAAAGCTCCTTTGCTAGGCTGCCAGGACACATCAACCACACCAGATCCACAGCTCAGGTTTGCCTGAATGTGGTTGGGAACACATGGCACTGGGGACAAAATGGGAATTGATATTTGGTTCATTGTAAAGTTGTGGTGGGAGATGCTAGCACTCACTGTCATATGGATAAAGTTCAACTGCAATGTATTGTGTTTTATCAGGGGTCACCAACCTGAATGCAGTGTTGTGATCTCACTCTTTGACACATTACACTGGTGGTCAATGGCAAGCACACTGATGTTGTAAATGGAACCGCATACAAGGTTAGGCATAACACAGGAAGTATTTGTGCTGTCACATCCTGACATCTGGCCGTCTGTGCTAATGGCATACACCTCATATGATTCTGCCCCTGCACCAAGATTCCACTGCACATGGGCAGAGTTTGAAGAACAGAGCAAATTCGACTCCACATTCTCAGGTGGACAGGGCACTGTTCATATGAGAGAGAGAGAGAGCAAAAAGTCGGAGAGAGATAAGATTTGTGGATTTTGTTCACTGACAGCTTTGTCATCAGATCTACCATTAAATGATGCTAGTGGTTAATTGCAGTTCTTTCATGATTTAACAGGAGGGGGCAATTAATTTTTCTCAACAATTTTTGGACAACTTTTTTCCCTTAATAAATGAAATCATCATTTAAAAACTGCATTTTGTATTTACTTGCATTATCTTTGTGTAATATTTAAATTTGTTTGATGATCTGAAACATTAAAGTGTGACAAACATGCAAAAAAATAAGAAATCAGGAAGGGGGCCAACACTTTTTCAAAAGTTTTTCAAATTATGAATTTGCTCTGCAGTAAATCGCTGAGCCATGTCAAAATTTGCTAATGATACTTGAGTATTCTTTTGTTTTATGTCTGCGGTAAATTTTATGTGTGACACAGCACATGGCCTTACAGACTGCATCATATGGACATTTCTGATCATTAAAAATGTCACAATTACTACATCGCTACATGTAGGTGCTGCATTTTAATGAATTTTCTCCTCCTTACCCGACGCCACTGCCAGGGCTGTGCCAGGCATGCTGTGACAATGTCCATCATATGATATCATAGTAACATTGTATGTTTGTCCACAGGCTAGTCCCCTCAGTTCACAGTTAGTGGAGTTGCTGGAGCAGGTGGAGACGAGCCCCTGTGGTGTCCTGGCATTAGCAGTGTAGGAAATAGAACCATCAGTGGGAGTCCACTGCAGCAGTACAGAGTCAGTGTAGCAGTCAAGTGTAGCAGTAACATCCGGGGCACAGGGAACTACAGGAAACATATAAATATACATGTTATGCAAAGTACAACCATATAAGACACAAAGTTTAAAGTAAATAATATAATAATAATAAAGTTTATAATATACAAAAATCAAAAGATAGAACAGATTTCTTTAATCTAGAACAACAACAGAAAAACATAACTATACCTGTGCGGAAGTTTTCTGCCTGACTGGGCAAACTGGAGCATTCATCTCCAACAGCAATCACTTGAACAGTGTAATTATCTCCACAGATGAGAGCATTAAGAGTACAATGTGTAACAGGCCCAGAGGTCTCACAGGACATGAAGTTGAATGTTCTGCTCCAGGCATAAGCAACATAGTTCAACGCCCCCATGCTTGCATTCCAAGACACATGTGCCTCAGCAGTGGCACAGTCCAGCACCACAGACACACCTGTAGGAACGCAGGGCACTGCAAAAGAGAAAGAGAGGGAGAGAAAGAGACAGCTTAATTCTCCAAAGCCAGGAGGAAATGAAAAACAAAACATTCCTGTACGTAGATGGCATAACTTTACTGACAAACAGAAAAGTGTAAGCTTCCTTCAATTTGTCGTTGTGCTATACAATTTAGTTGAATAGAGCAGTGGTTCCTAACCATGTTCCTGGAGTATCCCCAACAGTGCACATTTTGCATGTTTCCTTAAACAAACACACCTGATTCAACTCACCAGTCCATCTGTAGAGAGTCCAAAGACTGAAATGGGTGTGTCAGACAAAAGAGAGATGCAAAATGTGCAATGTTGGGGGCTCCAGTAATGTGATTGGGAATCACTGTAAATAGAGAATAATGCCTAAGACAGTGGGATTTGATGGCTGAAAATTCCTGGAGAACCTTCTTTGTGAATGCAACTCAAAGACTGGAACTATGGAAAATTTGATCCTAAGATTAAACCACAGCAACATTATCCAGTTTAGTACCAGGAAGACACAGAAAGGATCTGTGTGTGCATGAACAAAATCACCCAATGCCAGAACAGTTATGGAACATTTTTTCTACAAATGATCCAGAATCTTTATGTGGCTTCAGCGCTTTAGTGTGTAATACTTGTGTATTTGAGTCTTATATTTATGTTGTTGTTGGTTTGCTTGCATTACCTGTGTTAAGAGCACTCAGCGCACTGGGTATGGAGTTACATTTGCGACTGGAGGCAATCACGCTAACATTGTATATTTCACCGCAGGATAGTTTGGGCATGCCACAGCTCGATGACCAGGACATGCATGTTCCCAAAGGCCCATTTGGGCCATGCACTGTCGCTGTGTAGTATTCTGCACCTTCAGCTGGCTCCCAGGATACAGTACCAATGTTGGAGATGCAGTCCGTAAAGCCAAAGACAGATGTGGGAGTGCAGGGCTCTGCAGGAAGACAGAGTGGCATAATCCGTAGTCAACAAGTGGGACAGCGTTGTGCCAAGCATGTGCTGTACTTTCAAAAGCAAAAAAGATATGTACTTCTTTTGACAGCATATCTTTTGGTGTGTGCGAGAGGGTCCTAACCTGTCTGCAGTACTGAAGCATTACTGGGGTGGCTCCGACATACATTTCCCACAGCTTGCACAGTCAGATAATACGACTGACCACAGTTAAACTCAGAGAATTGTGCACTTGTGGTATTGGTTGAGAGTTCCACCCGGTGACCGCTATCAGATTCTGCAGACACCAGGTACATCTGAGCATTTTCACTTGCTTCCCAGGTGAGGGAACCCACTCTCATGTCACAGTGGAAAGAGGACACCAGGTTTTGAGGGATGCATGGAGCTGTACAAAATACAGACAATCTCGTTAGATTACCAAAAACATTTTTGTAAGCATATAGTCACTTTACAGCTATAGAACTGCAAAATAGTTTCATTTATTGTTGTCTTACATAGAATTCTTCCTTATTTTTTCTTAGACACTCACCCATGTGGATGACTGTGCCATCACTGGGCCCGCTGTTGCAGATTTGGTCATTGGCGATGACTTGGACAAAGTAAATTTCTCCACAGTGCAGTTCCTCCCAGATACAGTAAGTTGTATTTGTTATGCAGACATGCGTGTGGTTATCCTGTCCTATGGCAATGGCGGTGTAAATATCTGCGCCATCACTGCCAGCCCAGCTGACAGCTCCAAGGTTATTCTCACACTCTGCATAGGTCTCAATGTGGTATGGCACACATGGGGCTATAGAAAAAAGCAGTGATTGATACAAATGTGGTATAAATGTCAGAAAGTCTTTTCTTTAGCAGTTTAGTCTTTTGTGAGTTTGGCCTTTCACTACAGCCTTTATGAGTGTTGGGTCTTACCAGTGGTAAAATGTGCGGGAGTGCTTGGTATGCTGTCACAGACATCATTTTCCCCCAGTGTTGTGAAGGTGTAGGTCTGTCCACAAAGAAGCTCCACTGTTAGTGTAGATTCAGATGTCTGGAAGGAGTCGCCGTATCCTAGGTTGCTTGCTATGTGCACTGTGTAACTTGATGCACCTTTGCTGTGACTCCAGTTTAAGACAACCGTGTTGTTATCACATGATCCTGAAACTGTCGGTTGAGTTGGCTGACAAGGTTCTGAAGAAACAGATATGGTAGAGATTTCATTGTGATGTAAAAGTCTAGTGGACATTAAAGGGGTGGTCTAATGCCGTTTCATGCATTCTGACTTATTTACACTGTTAAAAAGTTGGATTCTCATGCTAAACATGGCCAAAGTTTGAAAAAACGAGTTGGACGTATGACTGAGTTCATGTGCCAAATACAGTCCTTCACGGTTCATATAAGTCTCTGAAAGTTTTTACGAGTATGGCCCTGTATGACGTCATGAAGGGTGGAAATTCTTGTATGGGCACTTCTCCCGGAAGAGCGCGCCCACGCACACATCGACCAGAGCGAACGCACTTCATTCAGGATACTGAAGTCGTCTGCAGCGCTGCACAGGACTTGCTTGAAAATGACTTTTCATTTTGTTTTTAGACCACGAAATCAACAGTCACTAAAGAAGTGTGTTTTTGGTTGTGAGGGGAAAGATAACCTTCTTCAGCTTCCCAAAGAACCCAGCATTATGGGAAGAGTGAATGCAGTTTGTTTCTCCAGTGCAACAACGTTTTTTTGCTTGTTTGTTCTCGGCATTTTGGCGACAAATGTTTTATAAACAATTTTTAAAAATTAAGTCCATAGTTTTTGTTCCTGTTTTATTTATGTCGATGTCACAGCTTGCAGACGATCGCTACGCAAAAGCTTCATGTAATCGTGACTTCTTAGCTCCGCCCACGACCACACCTCCAAGATCTCGACTGTTTTCGGAGAGAAGCGTAAAGCTGTATCTGTCTTTTATCTGTCAGACTTCTGACACAAGTCTGATAAAACTAAAGACTCTTCGCATATATTAAGGATGCAATGCTACTATATCGGTACTCAAGATTAACATGACTGGCAGAAACTGTGTGTGTTATGTCCCCTTTAAAGGTGCAGTGTAAATTTTAGCAGCAGCAGTGAGGTTGCGAATTGCACATACAGAAGCTACCCACACAGGACAAAGTTGCCAGTCAAGCAATGAGGTTACTTTACAAAGGTAAATTACGGAATTATAGTTACTTAATTATTCAGTAAACCGATATGTTATTGCGAATATTATTGTTACTTGTTCATCATTTTGTAAGTGTTTTACTCGCAAGAATAACATAGTGACGAAACACGCTCTGTAGAGCAGTTTATCCATTTAGGGCTGTAGAAACATGGAGGTGTAAGGGGGCCCGTGGTTTATGTAGACAGAAATGGTTCATCCCAAGGTAATAAAAACATAACGGTTCATTGTGTAAGGTCTTTAAGCACCTCTGAAATCATAGTTGTGTATGTTATATTGTAGTTCTGTCAGTAGATTATCCTAAATATTACACACTGCACTTTTATCTTTTTTTTTAAGCAAGTTATTTATCATCTGGTGTACGGGACTATGTGGAGTCTACAATCTGGCACTTTTGGTTGCATGCACGTAAAAAGATAAACGTGACAATTTTCTGTTTTTTTTAGTATGCTAGGCTGTAGTGTGACGTTGCATTCTTGTGTATCAGGGGTAGCCAGCCTTGCTCCTGGAGGGCTACCTTCAAGCTGACTTCAGTTCCAACACACCTGCTTGTTTTTTCAAGTAATCCTGGAAACCTTAATTATCTCAATCAGGTAGGTTTGCTTAGGGTTGGATCTGAACATTGCAGGATGGTAACCCTCCAGTGGCCTGTTAACCAACTTGATTGAACAAACTCTTGAGTTTCAGATTTAAGCTTCGAGTTAATAAAACCAAAGAAATCAAACCCAAGTTTTTTAGGTCAAGTTCAGCAGACTCACAGCCTTGGGTGGGTGCACCAAAGTAAAACCTGCAACAGAGCAGGTTAGCCTTGTAGCGAAATCTACCATGGTGATGCACACTGCTGAAGATCAAGCCATCTTCTTGAACCCAGAAAAACAGGAATCTTCTGAAACTAAACTCAAACTTACCTGGGTAGCCACTAAAACCAACTTTGTGGAATAGGCCTTAGAAGCAGGGTTGGCTACCCCTGTTGAGTTATACATATATAAATCTCAAAATGAAATTTGAAGGATAGCATCATCTACCTGTTGTAATGTGTACAGTGCTGCTGACGTCACTATGGCAGTGGCTACTGTAGGCAGTGACGGTGAAGGCATACTCCACTCCACACTGCAACCCACTCATTTCACAATTGTCAGTTGTAGAGTTACAGGATGTATCTGCTTCTCCTGTGCTGAGGGTGGCGCTAACAAGGTAGTATAGCACATCGTCCCTTTGTTCCCAAGTTACTATGGCTGTGCTTGGCTTGCACTGAAGGTCCACGTTCACAAACAAGGGAGCACAGGGGCCTAGAGGTCAAATGACAAATTAGTTCAATTTGATATTCCAGTTATCAGCTGTATTTATTTTCTACAGCTACACTGCAAGTCTATCCCTTTTGCAAATAAAAATATTGCGACTCACGTGTTTGGAAGGTCACTCCTGTTTCCTGGGTAATTTGACATTCATCATTGATTGCTGTGAGCCTGACCGTATAAGTCTGTCCGCAGGCCAGTTTGCTGATATTACAGAAATTCTCTTGAGAGATACAGGAGGCAATGTAGCCATTGTTACTGATAGCAGTGATTTCATAGGATGCCGCTCCACTGCTCCAAGCCCAGCTGAACAATGCAGTGGCATTCTCACAGTTCACATCAACAGTCACTGAATTGTAAACTGGCTTACAGGGGGCTGGACACAAAAACACAGCAGCGATGAACAGCTCGGTAGATGGCACAATTGTCTGTTTTTTAAACATGTTATGCCAAAGAATGTAAATGGATCCTAAATGGTGTAGTTTCTTAGATGTCTAACCTGATGTGAAGAGAACTGTCTCGCTGTCTGTACTGTTGTAAATTTCTCCAATGGCGCGTACTTGAGTGTTGTAAACCGCTCCACAGATCAACCCCGTCACACTGCAGCTGGAGCTAGTTGTGGAGCAGGACAGGCTGTGTCCATTGCGACCCTCCAGGAAAGCCATGTATGCCACTGCCCCCAAACTCTCCTCCCAAGACACAGTCCCTACGCCACTTGCACAATTCAGATGGGTTTGCACGTTCTGGGGCGGGCAGGGTTCTGGTGAAGCATACAGAGTCAGTTATTGGATGCCTGTGCAGAAAGCACTAAAATCATTGGTATAACGGCAAATTTACCTGTGTTTAGAGTAGTTGACGCAGACACAGCAGCTCCTCGGCAGACGTTGTTGTGTGCTGTCACAGTGATGTCATATGTCTGACTGCAGGACACGTTATATAGGGCACAGGAGGTGTCACTGGTGGAGCAGGACAGCACTGATCCCAGATCAGTGGCAGCCTGTGCTGTGTACATGGAAGCACCTACACTTCTGTCCCACGACAGCTGGCCAATAGACAGGCCATACTGAACTCCAACATTCTGAGGTGCACAAGGACCTGAGTTCATAACAAAGAGAAAGAAATCGCTTATAGATGTGCAAGATACATTATAGTGGTACAAAATTTAGTGGTACTAGCAATTGTGGGCGGTTGCAAGGGCATTACTATGCAATCAGGGAGTTGTTCTTAGGTAATCAACATGCTATTATGTGGTTGCTATGGTGTACTGGGTTGATGCAAGGATGTTGCTACAGTAAAGGCTATGGAAGGTGGAGAGCATTTTTAGGTGGTTGCTAGGGTGTTATGTGTAGTAGGGTGTTTGTTAGGTTGTATTCTAGGAGGTGTTCCCAGTGGTTTTGCTCACCTGTATTCAGGTGTCCACTCATGGTTGCAGTGATGTTGCAGGTCTGTCCTTCTGCTAACACAGTGATGTTGTAGCTCTCTCCACAGGCCAGTCCTGTCAGCTCACAGTTAGTATCGTAGCTTTCACAGCTGAGCACGTGGCCAGATACACTTACTGCTTTGGTCATGTATTGCATTGCTCCAGTGCCTGGCTGCCATGACAGTACAGCCATACTAGATTGACAGTCTATTAGTGACCGAATGTTACGAGGCATACAAGGAGCTGAAATACAGACAAATATCTGCCAGTCAGACAATGTCATGCTACATCTAAAACACAAATGTACTAAACATAAAGGGTCCATATTAACTTTTTTGAAAAAAATCACTGCATCTATCAATGGCATACACACACACACAAAATCAATGGACCATGGTATTTTGGAGCATGTGTACCAGTGTGCGGAGTTCAGAATTTATTTACAAATGCATTTTAAATTCCAAATTAATTTCAAAATTTGTAATCAAATTTAAATGGCAAGTACTGAAAGTCATAGAAGTGTAGTTTTCAAAAACAAGCAAAACATGTAATAGGATACAGAAAAGTTTTATTTCAAAATGTCTGGGACTGTTTCTTGAGTTACTGTGTTTAATATCTTTGAACTGCTATTCAGTTCATTTTTTTGTATTCTTGTTCCAATTCAGAATCCAATTCAACATACTGTGAGGTATAACCCAATAAGAATGTGAATTCTGGATTAAAAACATTTAAAACAGAAACTTTTAGGTAAATTTGACTGTGTGTGTGTAAATATGTTCCCACTGGTTTCTACCTGAATGAACATCAGTGACTGCACTGGGCAAGCTGTCACAGTATCCGTCTGATGCTATCACACTGACACGGTAGGTCTGTCCACAGGCAAGTCTGTTAACTGTACAGGTGGTGTGGTTCATGCTCTGACAGCTGGTGAATTGGCCATTACTGTCCTCAAGCACAGCCGTGTATAAGTCTGCTCCTGCGCTCTCCTCCCAGAACACAGACAGATCATTCCCTTGGCAGCTCACATTAGCAGCCACATTATCCGGCACACAGGGTGCTAAAGATGAGAGAAGTGACTGTCAGTAAATCAAATCCATGATTGTCAGAAAGATAGACTGATTAGGAACAGGAAAGTTTGAGGTTTGCAGTGATTAACTACTGTATAGTAGATATTTCTGCACCATATGGTTCATTAGTGTTTCTAATGCATATCGCAATAAAAGCACACTTACCTGTCCTGATTGGAGCAGCTTGACTTGGCGCACTGGTGCAGATGCTGTCTTGTGCTATTACTGTGGCAGTGTATGGCACACCACACATCAGTGATGTGAGCTCACATGACTGACCAAACCCCGAGCAGCTGTCAGAGAATAACCCATCAGCACTGAAGGCCTGGACTGTATAGAGCTCACCGGCTTCATTGCTCACCCATGACATGGTGGCTACATTATCACCGCAGCTAGTACTGGACACCAGACTCTCCGGAATACAGGGAACTGCGGATTGAAACACACTGTGATGACGGGAAAAGCATTCCCAAGATATAAAGCATTTTTCACAAAATAGGGTTTGAAACTCTTCAAAATGGAGGACTTGAGTAATGTTTTTTTCTATTATTTTATGAGAATTTAAGGTTTTGCAACTTCGTTACCAAAATTATACTGAATGTCAGTAACAATAAATAAAATGAAAACGTATATAAATGCAGCATTGGATACAGGGTTGAATGATCAGTGTGTATTACCTGACCGTACGATGACCTCAAGGCTCTGAGAGCTGTTGCATGTGCTTCCCTCAGCAGTGACTGTCAGGACATACATCTGGCCGCAGGGAAGGGAAGTGACCTCACAGGAAGTGGAGCTTGCCGTGCAGCAGGTGGTTTCTCCATCTGTACGCTCCAAAGTGGCAGTGTAGCTTAACGCACCAACGCTCTCATCCCACAACACACTCACCGTACCAGTGTCACACCCCACAGACGTGATCACGTTCTGAGGTGGACAAGGGGCTGAAAGATAAATTGAGACAGGAAGTGTGAAATTATGTAGTCTGTTTTTACACCGAAAATCATCCTTTACAGTCTCACTCTCTTGCCTGTCTCGCTCTGCAACGTGTTGCTCATGAGGCTGTCACATTGACTGTTAGATGCAATGACACTAAAGTTGTAGAATTGTCCGCATTGTAGCTGTTCAACTGTACACTGGCTCTCAGTTGAGTTACACTGGTATTCAAATCCATCACTGTCAGTTGCTGTGGCAATGTAGAGCTCCGCCCCTGCTGACTCTTCCCATGTCAGCCAAGCCGAATCAGACAGGCAGTCCATTTCAACATCCAACATGAAGGGAACGCAAGGAGCTTTATACACAAACACATATCCCAAAAGTCAATTTTGTGACAAACACAGTTAAACAAATGGATATTTAGTGATATGTTTAAGTTTCATTAAATATGACAAACCTGCCGTAACATACTGGACCGGTGAATTCTCCCCAGTGCAGCCATCCCTTAATGGCACTACAGTCACATTATAATCCATGCCACAGGTCACAGTGATATCACAATTGGTTTCTGTGGTGTTACACATGTAGTAATCGTTGTTGTTATTGGAAAAGGCCTGTGCGATGTAGAGGACACCATCTACACTAGAGTCCCAGGACACTGACACAGTGTTTAAATCACAGTCCAAGATGGCAAAGATAGCATCTGGTGGGCAAGGGGCTAAAGAATGCAGAAAAGAGATGTTAGAGACATCCAAATATTTAAATACGAAATATTTTATTTATGAATATATGGGTACCTGAGTTGACATGTTGCACAGAGCTTTGGGAACTGTTGCAGGTTTGGCTATAGGCGACCACTGCCACACTGTAAGTCAGTCCGCAAAGGATGTTGGGTACTTGGCAGAAGGTTGTATTAGAGTCACACCCCAGCACTTGACCATTGCTGCTCCGCACTGTGGCGTGGTAGTGATGGGCTTGACCTGTCTGCTGCCAGGTAATGTTGAGAACAGTAGCTTGACACTCCAGGATAGTTTGCACGTTCTGAGGTACACAAGGGGCTGAAGGGGACACAGAGGTCAAAGGTCACTACAAGTGGACCACCCACCTAAATGCCTAGATACACTAAACCTGACATCAAAGAACTAGTGCACCGATAGTCTCATGGGCAGCACACCGACATATAGTACCATTTTGGGGATCCCGCTTTGGGATCCTGAGTTTGAGTCCTGGCTCGTAGACCTTTCTTGATCCCACCCCCCTCTCTGCCACATCACTTCCTGTCAACTCACTGTCCAATCATAATTAAGGCAAAAAGATTTAAAAAGAACTAACTAAAGCAGACTGTGGTGTTGCCTCATTTCGCTTGCACCAGGGCCAAAAAGTTGAGACTCTAGTCAACTGTATGTTCTGCACCTGCTTGAGAAGAAATAACTCTCCATGCCAGCAGGTGGCAGTGGTCTTCATTCGTCAATCAGTGATCTGTCTCACCAAAGGCCTGCACTTCCAATTCAACATGCTCCTGGGTTGACAGACACTCAACAATGGTCCATTGTTGGTCGAAGGTCAGTTTTATGTGTCACGGCTAGTGTCAGCCTCAGACGTCACGCCCATGGGCCGTTGGCTGAATGTCTGATGCATATGGCACACAAAATTAGAAAACACTTAAGGAGTTTCGAAGCCGTCATCTGATCAAATTCATCGGTCGAATTCTACTGGAGATGTGTGCGTCGCTTTCTATAACATTCTGCCTGGAAATAAAGATGCCGTGTCACCAAACCCCTCTTGGAAGAAGAAGGCCGTCATGTTTACAACTGTGATGAGCGCTTATCAGGATCAACTAAACGCTGGTTTTTCAAAATATATGAAATATGCAGAGTTCGCAGCTTAAACTCTTTAAAATACATCCAAGAGTTTTACACACCGGCCTGTTATTGTGGGGACATATCCATGCAGCTAAACATGATGCAGCACAAAACAAACGTGATTGATTGATTTACCTGTCAGCCCTTTCAAAGCAGTCAAGGTTCCCAGACCTTCTGCCATCAGTCTGAAGGTCTGGCTACATGAGACTAGCAGTAGGTGATTTATATGGTGAGTATAGCCTGTGCATAACTCATAGTCAAAATGGGAGGGTGTTTTGAGTGGTTACAAAGGTGTCGCCATGCAGTTTCTAAGGTGGTCTGAGAGGTTTTTGTTAGCAGCATTAGATATCGCAAATGATCGTAAAAATGACTGTAATTCTCACCTGTTTCAAGAATGCGAACTTCACTTCTGGATCCAATACAGTTGCCATCCACACCAGAAACATACATTTGATAAGTCTGTCCACACTGCAGGCCTGTAATATCACAGGTGAGATGGCTGGTGTTGCAAGTTGCCCTGTGACCTTCACTGCTCTCGGCAACAGCCATGTAGGACACAGATCCCTGAGAGGTTTGCCAGGAAACGGACACAGTGTCTGAGTCACAGGATGACTGGATGGACACCTGAGTAGGTGGACATGGTGCTGAAGAAGCAAAAGAACACAAATGCAACATGCTAATCAGTAATGTTGACATTTTATTTCAAGGAAATATTATTTAATTAAAGACATCTCATCGAGCTAAATCAATGTTTAAAACAGGCCAGATATTGTTTTGTTGTTGTTGTTGTTGTTTTAAAGTTGACACTGTAGGGTGTAGGCCAAAGGACAAGTGAATTACCTGAAGCTAATACTATCTAAAGTATAGAAATTATGACTAAGTCCACTTAAAATGGAATTTGCAACTCATTTTACGTCTAAGTAAGAATTAAGAACTTTTAAGTATTGCTATTGAACTATTAACCAATAGCCCACAAAGCCAAGGTGATGTAATTGAATGAAAAGTTTTTTCAGAGGCAAATTATTTCATACTTTACCAGGACCATTTATCGTAAGCACTGATGAACTGTGTACAATAAATTGTATAAATTAGTGGCTTATGAGGTTGTTACCTGTCTTGAGGCCAATCCAGTCATCTGACTGGCCGGGGCAGGTGAGCCCTTCTCCTCTCACACTGACTTGGTAACGGCTGCCACATTGCAGGTTGGTCACATTGCAGGTGGAGCCAGGTGTACTGCAGCTCACTTTGTGATTTACATCAAAGCCCTCGGCAGAAGCGTTATAAATCAGAGTGCCCCTACCGGGTGTCCATGAGATCAGAGCAGAGTCAGTGCTACAGTCCAGAGTTGCTTGTAGATCAGAGTGTGGACATGGAACTATTAAAGAGGGATACAAACACGTAGTAGTTTTGTTAAAGCTGCTGTGTGAAATTTCTGCACCACTAGAATGGCCCTATCCCAAATGACACACTTCATATGAACTTGCGGTCTTGTGGACTTACTGTACAATGTTTTCTGTGTACACTTGTCTGTTAAGTCCTGGGGTGGCCAACGTCCATCCTGGAGAGCCACGGTTCTGCAGAGTTTTGTTCCAACATTGATAAAAACTAAAGGTTGTCTGTCGCTTTCTAGTAACTCTTAGACCTTGATTAGCTTGTTCAGGTGTTTGATTAGGGTTGGAGTGAAACTCTGCTGGATGCCCCAAAATCAAAGTTGGCCACCCTTGGTTAAGTCTGTGAGACTGTAGGGTGTCCCAACTGTCATTTTAAGTTTCAGAAGGCTGCTCGCAAATACCCCCTTTGTTGCCACTTGAACACGAAAAGTGTGGACTCAGAGGAAGTCTGTGAGGGCTTATGGTGGCATTTGGGAAAGGGCCAATGACAACTGGACACCACTCACATGCAGCATGATGACAACAATGTGGAATGGAATTTTTTTGGCTCATCTTCAATTATTTTGGACTTTATACTTTAGTTTAGTGTTGTGTGCCCGAAGCGTGAATCCATTTTCAAAAAGGCACGGAAAACGAATAACGATTGCTAACGGTTGCCTGTTACATTACAGTACATATAATTTCACTTACCACATAAACAGAGTAAGGAGAGATGACTGAGGATGATGGCGAATGATTTGCAGATCCTGAGCACCACTGATAAACATCTAATCTTGTAAAATGTGTGGTAAGTACTGCCGCTCCATAGTATAAACAGAGTACGTGCGAGCACGAATCTCGAAAGTAAAAGTGAAACTAAAAAGCGATCATGCATTCAAAAGCAGTTTCAATGCCAGGTATAATAGCAGTTCCTTGATGCCCTCAATTTAATATACAGTTTAATTACCCAATAATATAACTGCGAGAGAAAGTAAGCTATTGAAATATATATTTTCCTCCCATCTCGTATTTATTCCCTTTAGGGTTTCCGTATACACGTCATTTTCTTTCCAAACACAGACGCAGCGGATTGCGGGGGGTATGGGGGTATTGTGTGGGGGGGGGGGGGATCATGATGCCGGCTCAACATCGTGATTTCTATCAGCCATCGGCGATGAACGATGGCATCGTCTATTGGCCCAACCCTACTAACGAATGTCACTTCACAGCAAAACTGTTTGCTTATGTCCTTGTACTAAACACATCCATAATATAACTCCATGAGTTTATCCCACTGTAAGTATCTGTAACCAGTACCTGTTGTGACAGTGATAGGTGCACTGGTCAGGCTCACACAGTTGTCATCTTCAGCTGTGACTGTTATAGTGTAGTTTTGTCCACAGTCCAGGTCTGGGAAAGAGCAGGTGGTATCTGTGTTGGTACATGTGCTGTTGCGCCCTGAGGTGCTCACGGCATGAACAGTGTAACTGCTAGCACCACGGGCAGAATCCCAGGTTACAGTGGTAATGGACGTGTCACAGTTTGTGGTCGCCACAACAAAAGTTGGCACACAGGGAGCTGAAAGAGACAGTAGTGTGTGTCTTAAGAAAGCCATGGTTCCACAAACATGGACATAAAATATATTTGTTTAAAGCTGAATGAAGAAAGGTATGTGGCTACTGTGTGTACACCAAGAGTTTGGAAAAGATTTTCAGGATTAAACCCAATAATGCCATATGGTGTCTTCATGAATATTGCTCTGTAAACTGAATTTTACTTTTTAAAGATGTGATGTGCTTTTGGTTACCATGTAAAGAATTTCTGACTTTGTGTGTTGTATTTTTATCATTGCCTTAAGGGGCACTATAGTAGGCATGAATGCAAGTTACCACCTTCTATGGTCAGTTTTCTCTCTCTGTCATGGCAAAGCAACAGTTTGAAGAAAATCTTGCTGAGTAAGTTAGTTTAATTTATTGAAACTGTCAACATGGCAACTCTGGGCTATCACCCCCTGGAGTACTGGAGCTTATTACCACCAGAGCAATGCAATAATATATAATAATGCCACCCATACACTACGTTCAAAGCCTTTGGATTGCTGTTTCGTTTCACACTGAACAACTATCTCTTGTCACCAATGTTAGTTCCAATTAAAAAAAAAAAACGTTAGGATTTGGATCGCAGACAGGTCTAGATATTCAACCTGCTGAATATCTCTCAGGCACCATAGATAAATCAATGGTTGCATCTTTGATAATTCAAACAAAGTGATCATCACTCATGTGAATGAGCACTGATTTGCATCCAATTTTGAGGCAAATTATCTCAATGATCTCCGTTAACTAATGGTGAGTGGAAAATCAGAGCTAATGTATGAGTGGCATAAGTATACTTGAGGACTATGGCTTGCCATGCATTGGACAAGTGCTCATTTCTGCATTTGCTTTCATAAAAAAACAAGCTGTGTTACGCTTGTACTTTTGAAACAATAGAAGCCCTGCAGGCTTTTATGGTAAGTTCACCACATGCATTTTTTTATTATATTCTGTTGCCAACTGAGTTTGCATTTAAGTTTTATATACTTTGGAATATTTCTTTATTTTATCACATTTGTTTGTAGGACAATTCTTAAAACTGCTGTATTAATATAGCAATCAGCTATATCAGTCTCTGTCTTTACTAGCTACAGTATATTAGTCTCAGACTAAAGTATCCTTCACCTGTGTGCAGATTTGTCTCACCTGTATTGAGATTGAAGCTCTCGCTGGGTTCACTGGTGCAGTTTCCATTGAATCCAACCACACTTAGTGAGTACGTCTCACCACAGCGTAGCTGTGCAAACGTGCAAGACCTATTTGTGCTATTACACACCGTCGCACCACCGGTAAAGTTGAGTGCAGTCACCATGTCAAACTGATCTGCTCCATTATTGTCCCATGTTACCGTAGCAATGTTAGTGCTGCACTGCAGTTGAACAGTTGGGCTCTGTGGTTGACAGGGGGCTGATGGGATACAGATGACAGACAGCTACATTGATACATTTTAAGGGGTTGGGGTTGGTTTAGAATTTAGAATCTAGTCAGTTTACCTGTCTCGATTTGGTAGTCTGAACCCTCAATGACTCCGCAGTTAATGTTGGATGTGGTCACGGCAATGCTATAGGTCTGGCCACATCTTAAGTTCTGAATGGTACAGGACGTAGAGTTTGTGTTGCAGGAAAGTCGAGTGTCATCCGTACCGATAGTCAGGGCTGTATAGGAGTCAGGGTTGTTTGCACTGGCATCCCACTGTACAGCTAGCATGTCAGAATTGCAGTCTAACTGCGCCATCACATTACTAGGCAGGCAATCCGCTGTGAAACATGTGGAGGTTAGACATTTTATGAAGAGTAAAATGTTATACCAATTTTGTCAGGATTGCACAAAAAACTGCTTAAAAGTAACTGCAGTTTGATTAGTTAAGTAGATCAATGTTTTAAATTACCTGAGTCAAACTGGATGCTGTTGTTAGCCGTACTGTTGCAGAGGCCAACTGTGGAAACCACAGTGGCTGTATATGCAAGTCCACACTCAACCTTCACAGAACAGGAGGTGGTGTTGGATGTGCAGGATACAGTTTGTCCATTGATTCCCACAACACTGGCAGTATAGGAGTGTGCCCCTGCACCATTCAGCCAGCTGATGGTGACCCTGTTTGTGCCACAGCTAGCAGTAGCTGTCAGGCTACTGGGTGGACAGGGAGCTGTGGATCAATGGATGAGACTCATATCAACACATTTCTTTAGTGAACTTTATTATGTGACATTATTTAATATTCCATTCATTTTCTTTGTGTGGATTTAGTAAGGAGTTATAAAGCCCTGTTCTCACTCAGCAACTTGTAAGGACACTGGAATTCATTCTTCTTCAGCAAGAGTTGGAGTTTTCTGTGTCCACCAAAGCGTTTTTTCTGAGGCTAGCATATTTTTTTCAATTGTCTTCAATGGGAGCGCATTGTTTTTTAAAATGGCAGGAGCTTGGCGAGGAGCTGAGCGTTTATCTCACACTTTTTTTCTCGGCGCCAAGAGTTGAAGAATGTTCAAATGTGGGTAAAACGCAACGCACATCACTTTCACTTTTTAGCCAGCTAACCAATCACAGTGGAGGAGGGGCGGGACTACTACCACACCGACCAACCATCAAAGCCTGCTTGTACTACAAATGAACAACAATGGAGGAGTCGTTAATATTGCTTGCCTCCGAGTATTCATATCTTCAACAGATGGAATTCCCAGACTACCACAATTTTGTTTTCAAAAATAATGCTTGGAGAAACATTTTGTTTGTGATGTGTCAGCCATTTTACTTTAGCGGATATTCCATATCATAGCATCCAAAGCACCTCAACTGAAAATGCTGCACCACAGAAGTGCTCTCAAGCGCTTACAGCTAGGTGTTTTCAGCAGAGATCCTGGTGCTTTGAGCTGGCTAAAAACACTTTGGTGGACACATGACCTTAGTGACATTGGCCATTTGCAGCATAATGTGGGCATGTCAGTAAACTTGACTTTAAACTTTATGCAATCTAGCAGGTGCATGATGCAGAAACTCCTGTTGTTCAAGAAAACCGGTTTCCTGTATAGCTCACTCCATGGTTTCTTCATGGGTCCCTAACCCAAATCCTTTTAAAGACTCAGTCCTTTCACTTAGAGGCCATATTTGTGACACCTATTGAAATTTCAAAATCAGCAATAAAATCTAATGAACTGTATTGTTTCTTATGCTCAAATAGCATTAAAAAAGCATATATGTGAGGTTGTACCAGCCAATGTGCATGTGCAGTCCTAAGTGTGCACCTCAAGACACTGTTTCAATGAGAACCAGAGCTTCAAATGGTAGCTGTAATGTGATGACTTGACCAATTTGGTGATTGGCTCTTTTATTTAGTAAGCAAGACTCCTCCATAATGCATGTTGCAATTCATTCATAGTAATGTGAGTGAGCCAGCTTTGCTCTATCAATATTTGTTGTTGTTACACCTATTTGGTTTGTAGTCTTGTAAAAAACAGGATAATGTACAGTCTGCATAAAATAAACCTCTTCAAGAACCTGATCATCATGTCTGGGATTATTTTGCCATAATATATGGATTCCCGTACATTTTTCCTTACATATTTGACAACATAAGCAGACCAATGCTGTTTGTAGCTGTTGTGAAGATAACTGAAAATGTTTGGTGTTTGTACCTGTGTAAATCTGTGTTGGGCTTCCGTAAGGACTGGTGCAGGTGCTGTCCTGAGCAGCCGCCTGTACGATGAAACTCATTCCGCAGTGCAACCCTGTCAGAACGTATGATGTTTGCATTGTGTTGAAGGTGGAGTTCAGCCCATCCACTTGATGGATGAACAGGAAGTAAGTGACTCCGGACTCTGGGCTGGGGTCCCATGTAATGCTGATGTCATCCGTAGCACAGTTGGTATGACCGGCCAGATTCGAGGGTGGGCAGATAGCTAGATGAATGAGGAATTGGGTCAAAATCAAAGGTCCTAACTTTTAAACTGATTAGACAGGTTCATTTGTGTGTAATGCCACATACAAGACAATTCTTATAATACTTTGTGTTGTGTTTCCTGACCTGATTTTAGATTGACAGGTGTGCTGGGTGGACTTTGGCAGCCACGTTCCACCGTGGCCACTGAAACGGTGTAGTCCTCACCACAGTGCAGATCACTGAAGGTGCAGTTGGTGCCACTGGAGGTGCAAGTGTGGGTGTGGCCATCCGTACCCGTTGCCATGGCAATGTAACTTTCAGCATTCTTAGCGGCAGTCCAGCGGACATGTCCCACATTATCATTGCATTGTAGAGAAGCTTGAACATCACTGGCAGGACAAGAACCTGAAGGGGTGGTAAGGGAAGAAAATGGTTTTCTTAGTACCAAAATTATAGAAGCTAAACTAAAATAATGCAGCAAGATCCCTAGAATGTCTTTCGTAACTGTAACTTTTCAAAGATAGGGTACAAAAACTAAGCTTGAAACTCTTATAGTACACCCAAAAATGAAAACAAGTGGTTTTTCAATGCTCTAACTGATGTCACAATGATATCAAATGGAATCTTTTTTATTTTTGGTAATTAAAAAAGATTAACAATCAAAACTATTTTTTCTTCAATTTAAAGAATTAGTATGTTTTATTGTTGGACACATTTGAGATACATCTGTCGAGATGTTCATTTATGTTAAAGTTCAGCTTATGTTAATTTGATCTTACATGATAGTTTATCTAGTAGTTCTCACTGCAAAATACATGGTGTTTGTCCTTTTATTATTTATTACAAAAGCAATAAGACAGCAATTTGTACCCCATTTGTGGAAGCTACCAATACACACCTGCATTGAAAGTATAGGGAGCGGTTGGGAACCCAGTGCACGTCTGAGAGAAGGGTGTAATTACAATGTCATAGGTCTGACCACAGTGCATGTTGGGTAGTTGACAGCTGGTGCCAGTGACGGTACTGTGCTTGACATCCCCATCATGGCCCACAGCAGTGACGTTATAGCCCACGGCACCAGGACTTCCCTCCCAGGACACAACGGCGGTGTTGTTCAAACACTGTAGTCTTACAGTCACATTATTTGGGGCACAAGGGGCTGAGAGGACAGGAAGTACCATTATTGTCTTCTCAGAGTATTTTCTCTAAAAAGTCGTACTTATTAAAACTAATTTCATATGTAATAAGGAAATTTACATAGAAATCTTAAATGTAAAAACAGGCCTGTTTAAATTGTAAGAATCATAAAGACTGTGGAAAATGGTAAATTAAAAATGAATTACACATGATATGTCATCATTAACGTACAGTAAATATTCAGAGAAAGATTTGCATATTTTCGCACAGTGCATGCTGCACGAAGGGTGTGTTTATGAGTGATCACCTGTCTGCAGCTGCGTGTGAACTGCTTGGGTGCTGTTGCAGTGTCCAGAGATCGATTCCACAGCGACATTATACAGACTTCCACATCTCAGCAAACTGATGGAGCAGTGGGTTTGGACTGTGCTGCAGGAGCCCGAGTGACCGTTTGTCTGTGCAAGCACATAGAAGCTCTCTCGGCCCAGACTGTCAGTCCAGCTCAGCTCTGTGCTGGTGCCGCAGCTGTAGTTAGCGCTCACTTCAGTAGGGGTACAGGGGGCTGGCAAACAGTAAAAGAAGAGAACTCGTATTCAGCTCTGAATGTTTGTTTTGACCTGGTTGATTTATCTGTCTGTCAGTAATGAAGTAGACAGTTGACTTTAAGTTTAATTGTCAATGAATTATACATTAAAGGTACAGTGTAACTTTTGGTCCTCTAGTGGTTAATAAAAAAAACTGCATGTGTCTTATGGAAGAACACTGTAGCCAAATCTAATTCACTTTGATTATAGATATTACCAGTCACACAGCTGTGCATAGCGGTTTTCGTTCTGACAGGTTTAAAATAGTCTGAATATAAACACTTATTATTGGCGTACCATAGTGATTCAGGATTGATTGATTCATGATGTGCTCACACATTATATTAATTTTGAACAAAAAGTTACATAGTGTACCTTTAATGAAAATATAGTATACAGTATATATCAATATTGTACATTGGTGTCAACTATTGAGCCACTAAAACATTTTAAATAATAACATAGTTAATGGTAAATTATGCATAATTACAAGTAACTAACCCTAAAACTGACCCTATAGTAAGTACCTGTTGTTGATTAATGATACTGTTATATTATGTAATGTCTGTTATTATTATGTTATGTAATGTTATATTATGAATATACAGTATATACAGTATTTGTGTAAATACTCAGGAACAAGGGCACCTTAAAATAAAGTGTAAGTCCACGTGAACCGGAAGTTGCTGCCGACTTTATTTCAGTGTAGTGACGTATTTCCAGCTGAAACGGAATATTGAGGAGAGGGCGTCGTTTTATTGTTGCGCTCCTCCTCTCTGTCTCTCACTCATAGCAACCTAATGGTTGGAGGGGTGTATTTAAGGATATTCTGCCCAAGCCGTCAAACTGACGCCATCAGAGAAGCAATGCCATTCCAGAGTGGAAGCAAATGTTCAGATTTTGATTAAAGATTACCAAAACAAAAAAATTTTTTCAGTGGATTAACTTGCACAGATTACACAGATTTTTCACATCCAGACTAGCAATGTGCGCTAGTAAAGTAAATAAAGTCAATTTTGATTTCATGTGGACTTTAAACTGCTATAAATTACTTTTGTTTTCCCACATCAATCTGCACTCCATACACCATAATGGCAAAGCAAAAACAGAACTGCCACAACTTTGTAAATTTATAAAAAGTTTATGTGTTGTTTGTTTGGGAGCGGAACTCGCACAGGCAGCTCTCGAGGGGGCTGATTGTGCTTCTGCCTGCTGAAAACGCTCCGCTCCCGCCGGGCACGCTTCGAGGAGTGTGTCCGTGTTTGTTATCTTGCAGTCACGGTCCCGCTGCTGCTGAAGCACGGCGGCGATTGAGATCGCGGGGATCACACATGGATCTAGCGGACGGGTTGGAGACGGGCTCGCCTTTTCTCCGCCTTTTTTCCCTAGATCTAGCACCCTCTCTCTCTCTGGGTTCGGAAGCCCGCCCTGCAGTCTCTTCCCCCTCTGAGTGAGAGCTCGCTGCTGCAGCTATCTTTCTCCAAGGAGATTGATGTTGTTTGCATATGACAGACTGCATTTTTAGATGGCTCGTTCTCCCTGCCCTCGCTAAAATAAGGGGTGGGGATGCACGCGATTTATGTGTGGTTTGATTTGGAGCAGAGCACGCACAGCCAGCTCTTGAGGGTTGATGCTAAAAATCCCTAGTGTAATGAAAACAAGTGTGCATTACCGCAGATGTTTAGCTCTGCTCTCGCTGGCATTTTCTCGCTGCAGCGAGCTCTTGGAATTAATTGCTCGAGTAAGAGCATGGTGTTATACCTCTCTTCCTCTGAGAAGGTTTATGTGGTCATTAGGGGCTGCTGGGCGGGAGCAGCCCCAGCCGTGTTTCAGCTCCTCATTTGGTGAGCATTGCTTCTTGTACTCCTCCAGAATATTTGGAGTCAGAGCGGCGCTCACAGGCTGAAGGCTTCTAAGCAAAAGTTGGATCTGTGGACCATCATTCTTGCTAGATAGTCTTCGGCTAGAATGTCCTGACGTCTTGGCCCAGGATTTCTGAGGGCGGGCCCCTTTGGGGAAGAGTGGTGTACACCTCATAATACAGTGCCCGTCTCTCCTCAGTGCCCTCAGGGGATCGGTCTGTCAACCCTGCCACCCACGGTGCTTCAGGGCACAGCAGTCTCCAGCAAGCGCTTCTCTGAGCTTCCGCCCAGAAACGTAGCGGTTCTGGGAGGCTCGCTACCTCCAAGGAGGTCTCCAGAGCAGTTAGATTGGCCATTCACACTACATCCGCTTCAGGACACCAAGCTAGCTGCTCTAAGTACACCAGAGGCCAGTCTCGAGAGACTGGTTCCCTTAGTAGGTCATCTGGTGGTATGAGAGCCCCTGCCAAATGTTTCTTATTGGGTCCTGCCTCGAGCAGGCTCTGGTTGTGTCAGTCTAAGTCTTCCAAGAAGATGACGGGTCTGAGGACCGTCATTCTCAATAGGAGACTTTGGCCAAAGAAAAAGAAAAAAAAGTCCTGATGCCCATGGCTCAGGACTTCTGTGGGCAGGCCCCTCTGGGGAAGAGTGGTACACCTCATTATACGGTGCCCGCCTCTCCTGAGCGGAACTCGCACAGGCAGCTCTCGAGGGGGCTGATTGTGCTTCTGCCTGCTGAAAACGCTCCGCTCCCGCCGGGCACGCTTCGAGGAGTGTGTCCGTGTTTGTTATCTTGCAGTCACGGTCCCGCTGCTGCTGAAGCACGGCGGCGATTGAGATCGCGGGGATCACACATGGATCTAGCGGACGGGTTGGAGACGGGCTCGCCTTTTCTCCGCCTTTTTTCCCTAGATCTAGCACCCTCTCTCTCTCTGGGTTCGGAAGCCCGCCCTGCAGTCTCTTCCCCCTCTGAGTGAGAGCTCGCTGCTGCAGCTATCTTTCTCCAAGGAGATTGATGTTGTTTGCATATGACAGACTGCATTTTTAGATGGCTCGTTCTCCCTGCCCTCGCTAAAATAAGGGGTGGGGATGCACGCGATTTATGTGTGGTTTGATTTGGAGCAGAGCACGCACAGCCAGCTCTTGAGGGTTGATGCTAAAAATCCCTAGTGTAATGAAAACAAGTGTGCATTACCGCAGATGTTTAGCTCTGCTCTCGCTGGCATTTTCTCGCTGCAGCGAGCTCTTGGAATTAATTGCTCGAGTAAGAGCATGGTGTTATACCTCTCTTCCTCTGAGAAGGTTTATGTGGTCATTAGGGGCTGCTGGGCGGGAGCAGCCCCAGCCGTGTTTCAGCTCCTCATTTGGTGAGCATTGCTTCTTGTACTCCTCCAGAATATTTGGAGTCAGAGCGGCGCTCACAGGCTGAAGGCTTCTAAGCAAAAGTTGGATCTGTGGACCATCATTCTTGCTAGATAGTCTTCGGCTAGAATGTCCTGACGTCTTGGCCCAGGATTTCTGAGGGCGGGCCCCTTTGGGGAAGAGTGGTGTACACCTCATAATACAGTGCCCGTCTCTCCTCAGTGCCCTCAGGGGATCGGTCTGTCAACCCTGCCACCCACGGTGCTTCAGGGCACAGCAGTCTCCAGCAAGCGCTTCTCTGAGCTTCCGCCCAGAAACGTAGCGGTTCTGGGAGGCTCGCTACCTCCAAGGAGGTCTCCAGAGCAGTTAGATTGGCCATTCACACTACATCCGCTTCAGGACACCAAGCTAGCTGCTCTAAGTACACCAGAGGCCAGTCTCGAGAGACTGGTTCCCTTAGTAGGTCATCTGGTGGTATGAGAGCCCCTGCCAAATGTTTCTTATTGGGTCCTGCCTCGAGCAGGCTCTGGTTGTGTCAGTCTAAGTCTTCCAAGAAGATGACGGGTCTGAGGACCGTCATTCTCAATAGGAGACTTTGGCCAAAGAAAAAGAAAAAAAAGTCCTGATGCCCATGGCTCAGGACTTCTGTGGGCAGGCCCCTCTGGGGAAGAGTGGTACACCTCATTATACGGTGCCCGCCTCTCCTCAGTGCCCTCAGAAGATTGATCTGCCAACCCTGCCACCTACGGTGCTTCGGGGCGCAGTGGTCTCCATTGAGCGCTTCTCACAGTCACCGCCTGGAAATGTAGCGGTACTAAGAGGCTTGCTACCTCTTCAGAGGTCTCTAGAGCTAGTTCGGCCGTCCCCTGCCAGTTCACCGTTTCAGGGCAACGACCTAGCCGCTCTGATTACACCAGAGGTCAGTCTCGAGAGACTGATTCCCTTAGTAGTCCTTTTGGCAGCATGGAAAATTCTGCCAAATGTGTCTCAATGGGTCCTGCACACTGTAGATAGAGGCTACCGAATCCAGTTCGGTTCTCTTTCCCCTCGTTTCCACGGGGTCATTCCCACTCTGGTGGGCCCCGAGCAGGTTCTCTTAATGGAACAAGAAGTACATACTCTCTTGAGGAAGGAGGCCATCGAGGTGGTCCCTCTTCTCGACAGAGAGTCCAGGTTCTACAGCCGGTACTTCATCGTTCCAAAGAAGGATGGAGGGTTGCACTGCGAGAGGCCTCCTCTCGCTTTAGAGTGTTGTCATGCTGAGGACAATACCGGGTTCTTCCGTTCTCCTTGCACTTTCACCCCGCACTTTCACAAAGTATGTGGATGCTGCTCTGGCTCCTCTGTGACTCCAGGGCATCTGCATACCCAACCACATCGACAATTGGTTGTTGATAGCTCAATCTGAGCAGATGGCGGTTCGGCTTCGAGATGTCGTTCATTCTCGCTCACATGAAAGAATTGGGGTTAAGACTAAACGCCAAGAAAAGCGTGCTTACTCCAGTCAGAGAACCACTTATCTGGGCGGGGTGTGGGATTCGACAATGATGCAGGCACGTCTGTCGCCTGCTTGGATCGAGTCGATCCTCACGGTAGTCACGAGAGTGAGAGAAGGCCGGTCACTTACTGTCAAGCAGTTCCAAAGACTGCTGGGTCTGATGGCAGCTGTGTCCAACGTAATACCTTTTGGCCTGCTGTACATGAGACCCCTACAGTGGTGGCTCAAGACCAAGGGGTTTTCCCTGAGGGGAAATCCGCTTCACATGATCAAGTTCACTCGGCGATGCTTTCGTGCCTTAGACATGTGGAGGAAACCTTGGTTCTTGTAACAGGGCCCAGTGCTGGGAGCTCCTTGTCGTCGCGTAACATTAACGACGGATGTGTACCTCACTGGTTGGGGTGCGGTCATGAGTGGCCACCCTGCCCGTGGTCTGTGGAGCGGCCACCATCTCACGTGGCACATCTACTGCCTGGAGGTGCTGGTCGTGTTTCTAGCATTGAAACACCTCCTCCCGGACCTAAGAGGCTACCATGTGTTGGATGCACCGACAACACAGCAGTGGTTTCTTACATCAACCACCAGGGAGGTCTGTGTTCACGCCCCCTTTACAGGCTGGTGCACCAGATCCTTGTGTGGGCCCTCCTTTCGGTCACTGCAAGTGTTGTTAAGTCTCCTCTTGCTATGGAGAGTTTTCGAGGCCTCTGCTCGCCAGAGCTCCTCTAGGACAGTATCTGTAAGTGGTGGTCTCTATATGAGCCTCCTTACAAGATGTCCGGAGTGTGGAGTGTAGTCAGGCCTCCTCTTGTTGGGGAGTTGTCATGCTAAGGCCTCCGCTCCAAGAGCTTGACCGTTTCTGTGAGTGTCGTCAGGTCTCCTCTCGCTATAGAGAGTTATTGAGGCCTCCGCTCGCAAGAGCTCCGCTAGGACAGTGTCTGTGAGTGGTAGGCTCTAGGTGAACCTCCTTACAAGATGTCCGGAGTGTGGAGTGTAGTCAGGCCTCCTCTCAGTTTAGAGAGTTGTCATGCTGAGGCCTCCGCTCCAAGAGCTCGACCTTTTCTGCGAGTGTCGTCAGGTCTCCTCTCGCTACAGAGAGTTATTGAGGCCTCCACCCGCCAGAGCCCCTGGGGGATGGGGGCTCCACCCCGAGGTGGTGGAGCTCATCTGGAAACAGACTGGCCAAGGCTTCGTCTGTACGCCTCCCCCAATCGCTTGGCTCACGGGAGTTCTGGAGAGAGTGCGCAGGATGGGTAGCTCCGGTCTGGCCAAGCCGAGTATGCTTCTTGGACCTGATTTTCCTTTCTCCATGGCTCTACGTGGGAGATTTCCATCAGGAGGGATCTCCTCTCTCAGGCGGGGCCTTCCCCCCACACAGAGTTTTGAAACTGTGGATTTGGCCCCTGAGGGGGCACAGTTCATAAGTTCCAGTCTCTCAACTGAGGTTGCTGAGACCGTTCTCCAGTCCAGAGCTCCCTCCATGAGGAAACTGTACTCCTTGAAGTGAACCTTGACTTCTTGACGTGGCAACTGCCAGCTCAACCCAGTTAACTGCCCAGTTGATTCAGTGCTGGAGTTCTTGTAGGTACGGTTCTCCGCATGGCTATCCCACTCCACCTTGAAGGTTTCCGTGGCGGCCCTAGCTGCTTACCACGCCCCTCTCGGTGGTCTGTTTTTCGGGAGAGACCCACTAGTTACATGTTTCCTCCACGGTGCACTGAGGCCTCCGGCCAGGAGAAGCTTATGCTAAGTGGTAGATCGGGATGCTATCCATAGCCTTGATTCCTCTGATCTCCCCTCTCCCTTGGGGGTCAAGGCTCACTCCTCCAGAAGTTGGCCTTCAGGACGCTGCGGAATGTCCATTCCGTTTACTTGTATGATTCTACACCTGCATTTTGCGCCACTCCTGACTCCTTTTCTCTTCGCTTAGCTGTGCTCTTCCACACTAGACAGGGACTTGCAAGTCTGGCAGTGTGGGCATACTCGTTCCCAAAGCCTCTCGACGCAGCTCGAGTTCCTGAAGGGGAAGGCCTCAAGGTTACGTATGTTACATATGTATTACCCTAGTTCCCCGAGGGAACGAGACGCTGCATCTCCTGCCATACTTCCGGCATCCCTGCGAGCGCTTCCCTCATTCTACCAGAAGCTGCGCCTGTATCCACCGCACCTGCTTTTAAGCTCTCTGGTCTCTACGTCACCCCACCCGTGACATCTCGCCCATCCATTGGACTGATTACACACGTGATTCAGAGTGTGGTCACACTGAAGGCATCTCGTTCTCTCAGGGAACTAGGGTTACATACGTAACCTTGAGGCGTTTTCATGCATCTTCACTGAGGAGAGGATTGCACCTGGCCACACCAGCATAAAGCACAGATTGTTGGAGTGTTGCAGCGATGTTTGTCCTTCTATAGATTTCTCCTATCTCTTCATATGATCATGGAGCTCAACTAGAGTGACCATCAAGATCTTGGTCACCACTCTAACCAAAGCCATTCTCCATTAATTGCTCAGTTTGGCCAGGAGGCCAGCTCTAGGAAGAGTTCTGGTTGTTCCAAACATCTTCCATTATGGATAATGGAGGCTACATGCTTCTGTGAACCTTCAATACAGCAGATTTTTTTTTCTGAACTCTTCCCCAGATGTGTGGTTTGATGCAATCCTGTCTCTGACCTCTACAGGCAGTTTTGTTTTTACCTCAGGGCCTGGTCTTTGCTCTAATATGCATTTTCAGCTGTTAGACCTTTTATTAAGAGATGTGTGCCTTTCCAAATCATACCCATTCAATTGAATTTGCCACAGGTTAACTTCACTCAAAGTGTGGTAACAATTACAAGCAAAATGAATGCTCCTGAGCTAAATTTCAACTGTCCCAGATATTAATATTTATGCAATGGAATCATTTAAGTTTTTTATCTTTAATAAATTTGCAAAGATGTTAAAAACCTGTTATTTGCTTTGTCATTGTGGTGTATATAGTGTAGATTGATGTGGGGGGAAAAAGTAATTTAAAGCAGTTTAACATAAGGCTACAACATAACAAAAAGTGAAAAAAATGAATACTTTTGCAAGGCACTGTATATGTTTTCTCATATTAAATATATAAGATATTTTAATTTAAAAAAAATACTCTGTATATATAGATCTATACATAGCCAAAAGAAAGAAATAATTTTTTATTGCAAAATGTAATATGTGAAATTCAATGTGCAGATCATGGGACCATAAAAATACTGATACAGTGAAAAAAATGTTTAAGTCTAAAGTTCCCTTTTTAACATTATTGAGAACCTGAGTAACCATGTTACGTGTCAAAAGTTGATTGATAATTAGCACTTCCATCAGCAATATCTGTATATTTTGATAACCTTTTTTGAAAAGAGAAAAAAAATATTTGGAAGAAAACTTGGCTAATGATGCCGTATTTAAAGGTGTTGTAAGCAATTTTAGCTGTTTTGGTAACCAGAACTGACCACTTACTGTTCATGCAGCATTTGTTTAAAAAACTAACCAATTATCTTATTCAAAGCATAAATATAAAGAAATATGTACAGTACTCTGAAACAGATTATTTCTAACTCATTTGATGCTGAATTATGAATATGTGGTATACCTACCGGTGGTAATATTGAATGGAGCGCTAGGTGTACTTTCACACTGAGGGCCCTGGGCCACACCATACACAGTATACGTCTGACCACATTGCAAGGCATCCAGGGAACAGTTGTTTGCAGAAGAGCTGCAGGTGACGGTGTGTCCCAGGACAGAGGCAGCATTGACATGGACACTCACAGCATCTGGGTCCTTCACCCAGGACACCAGGGCTGCATTAGTGCTGCAGTTCAGTGAAGGAGACCTCATTGTTGGAGGACATGTTGCTGAGACATTACACAGGAAGAGAAATGAAGGGAAATTAAGTCAGATTAGGCTACACTAAACCAATCAAATCTGAAGTTAAACACATGCTCTTCATACCCGACTCCAGTGTAGTGCTGGCCCGTGCTGAGCTGTTGCAGGTTCCATCATCAGCAAGCACTGTGACATTAAAAACCTCCCCGCAGTGGATTTGCGTGAGGTCACAGGAAGTGGCTGAGGTCTGACAGGAAGAGGGAGGAATGCTCTGATTCTGTGTGTGTGCCAGGACCATGTATGTGCTGGCACCAGCGGCAGCAGTCCACGACACATTTACCGTACGAGAGTCACACTTGAGCACTGCAGTCACGCTCGCAGGGTCACAGGGAGCTGGAAAAGGTCAAAGGTTAGTGCAGTCCAGTGAGAGGCCTACAGAGACATTATACACTCTTCTAAGCACTGTTTGGCCAATTGCCAAGGCAGCATCACACGTATCACTGTCTGAGAAGACAATCCCAGAAAATTATGAGTTTAGGGGAAAATATAGTTGATATAATTCATTAAATGCTAAAAAGTATTAGTTCAAATAGGTCAATATGATTAAAATGTGCAAATACCTAGTGTTTATACTTAAGTATTGTATTGTTAGCTTAGCAACATGCTAATATCAAACTAGCAAATTTAAATATCAAATCTGCTTTGTCTTGATGCATTTGAATACTTAACTATTAAAGATCTGTTCACACCAAACAAATATTTAGTGTGAAAATTTGGTGCGATAAACATTTTTATTAAAATGAACAGCAGTTAATGCATCTGTTTAGACAGAGACAAACATTTGCATGATATCAATGCATTTTGTTTTATGGACAGGTTTTCTGTGTGAAGAAAAGTGGCCAACCAATAGAATTTGCACTATCGGTCAAATGCTCAGTGTGACTGCTGAGTCACAGATGCTCACAGACAGTTTTGTGAATAACAGAGGAAGAATTCAGAACCGTCTCTATTGTTATTTCATATACAGTATGTGTACATTATTCTTCTGTTACATCATATTGATATTCACACTGGTATTTAATGCCATAGTTTAATGGGTATATAAATAAATCAGAGAGAGAAATTAAATGAATTAATCAGAGAGAGAAATTAAAAAAAACACACACAAACACTCCAGGCGTTTATTTGTGCATGAAACATGAATTGATCAATGGATTGTGTGGTGGCTGTGGTTGAGGCTAGATGGTATACAGATTCAATAATTATTGTTTTTTTCATTATTGTAAGGAGTAGGTTTAGGGTTGGGGTAGGTGTAGACATTAATAAAACATAATCTAATAGGTAGAACATTTTATTTATTGTTAGCTTCCAGTTTTAGCTGTATCCCTTCTAGCCACAACCGGTGGCCGTTTCTTTCACAGGCTTTTGGCTGCTTTATTTTTTTACTAACCACCAGATGGAACTGTTTCTGTGAGGCTTCATTTGCCCATCACTACGTCTATCCATATTAGACAGAGCTGTTAAACAGCGGAAGCAAACAATAAAGATGGAGAATTTGAGTGCTTATGCCAATATTTGCCAATATTTGAAAAATGCCAAATATCGGCCAATGCCTTGCCGATATATCGGTCAACCACTAATCATTAGCTTAGCAACGTGCTTATGTTAAGGTGAAATGGATTGTGGTTTCCTACCAGTTGTGACAGAGATTTTGGGGCTGACTGGGCTGTTGCATTGGCTGTCGTGAGAGATGACATTTAGCGTGTAGGTTTGCGCACAGGTCAGGCCCCTGAAGGAGCAGGAGAGGCCAGAGGTCAGGCAGGATTCATTGTAATGGCCCAGGCCGGTCAGAACACCGGTGTAGGACACAGCTCCAGCTGCCGGACCCCATGATGCCCTCACTGTGTTACTCGCACACTCCACATTGGCATGGACTGACGTTGGAATACACGGCACTGCCAGAGGAGAGACAGAAAGTGTTTCTCATTTGGAATGTTTTGTTTTGATTTTTGGGTTTTAAATTTTTCTGTCATGTTGTCATCGGATCTGTGTTCCAGAAATCTCACCTGTTTGGACAGGACGGGTCACGCTCTCTGGCCCTTGACACTCTCCATTGTTTGCTGTGACGACAGCGGTGTAGTTCTTACCGCACTGCAGATCAGTGATGATACAGCTGGAGCTCGTTGTGTTACAGCTGAGCACAGCGCCACCTGTAATCCTGGCGAGGACGGTGTAGTTTAGAGCTGTGAGACCGAGAGCCCAGCTTACGTTCAGGCTGTTAGAGGCACAGTCTAGGAATCTGGACACACTCTGAGGGGCACACGGTGCTGGAAAAGAGCACATTGGGAGAAAAAGAGACACTCTATGTAATGTTCTGGGTTTTTAACAATGATGGTGATTGCTGAAGGAAATGTAAACATTATTATTATCATTATTAATATGATACCTGTCTCATGTCTGTTCTCAATGCTGTCTGGACTTTCACAGCTTCCGTCAGAAGCAGTTACAACAAACACATACTCCTGTCCACAGTGCAAGCCGTTTAACTGGCACCCTGGAGTTCTGACATCACACGTCACAGTGTGGCCATCGCTGCCTGAAGCCCTGCCTCTGTAGGACACTGCGTTAGGACTGGCAGTCCAGGACAGAGTGGCGGAGTTGGTACTACAGTTCATAGTGCTCTGGACGTTAGTTGGTGGGCAGGGAACTATTAAACATGAAAAAGACGGGAAAGAGAAAAACAAGAAATTTGAGTTTGTCAGTCTCACTTTAGACAAAAGTCAATGAAATGCCCTTTTCATCAAGATGTTTGTGCCCTGTATTACAAAGCCCTAGAATTTTTGTTATTTTGTACATATACAAAGACATTTTGGCATTTATATGAATTCATACATTGAAATCTAAAACTTTTAAAAAGCAAAAGAGTCATATTCACGTGTGGAAGACTTAAATGATTTACTTACATAGACATTTAATTATATAGACATACAAAATGTGTGAATTTTGAGTAAAATTTTGTGTACCGAAATTAAACTTGTATTTTTAATTTATTTATTTTAATTTATTTGTGTAAAAAAAAATCATAATAAAACTAATTTTATTCATATTGCAATTTTTTATTTTTTTTAATTATTTTATTTTTTACTTTTAATTAATTTTTGTCATATAGGACAACATAAAAAGGGCCTCATGAAAGCCAAAATATTCTTAAAACTATCAAATGATCAAAAAATAATAGCAACAAAAACTGGAGAAACTATGACTTCTTATAGCACCCTGAAGTTCTGATGTTGCTGTTTTTTTGTTGCCGAAAGCAATTCATTTTAGTTTCAGTTAACAACACTGCTTCGAAAAAGCGATTTGTTTGCAAATCAGACATCACTACCCTTATAGCCTCACCTGTGTGCAGGGTAACGCTCTGACTCTCCCAGCTGGAGCAGTTGCCATCTACAGCCACCATGCTGATGGAGTACACACTGCTACAGTGCAGGTCAAGGATGCTACATGTTGTTGTGTTGGAGGAGCACTTTGTACGATGCCCGTCATCACCCACAGCAACAGCGACATAGGACTGAGCACCACGGCTTGCACTCCATGATACCTCCACTGTGCTGCTGCCGCAGGTTCGTCTGGCTGTCACATTTGTGGGCACACATGGCACTAGCGAGGCAGAGTCAAAAGCATTAGCATAAAACTCAAACGGCAGCACTGAAGTCAAATAATGATATAAAACTAGTGATGGAATCAGCGCCTCACCCTCTCTAACCACTAGATGTGAACTCAGCATGCTCAGACAGGAGCCGTTGTACGACCTGACCTGTACAGAGTACGAATCGCCACACTGCAGATTGTTCATGTTACAGGAAGGCGAAGTAGAGTTGCAGTAAACCAGCTCTCCAGAGGTCTCGGAAACTATAGTGGCGATATAACCCTCAGCATCTTCTGTTCTGTCCCAGCTGAGTGAGAGAACACCTGACGGGCACTGCACCTCAGCCCGAACATTTGTTGGACCACATGGCACTGTGGAGAAATAATTTTATCTACATTAGAATCTAGTGGTATAGAAGGAGTTTGAAAGTTCTTCAGTGAACTCTTCAGGTTTCCCTGATATTAAAGTGCATGCTGCAATTATGTTCATAGAACATAGCCGAAGTGCATGCATCGAATAAAAATAACATTATCATCCATTTGTATAGTTATAGTTATCATTCTTGTTGTGAACAAGTCTTTAAAAATAAGCAATCTCTCATAAAAATGGGCAATCTCTCTCTGTCCTGATTCATTTGTATATTCATCTGAAAGTCTAGCATTGTTGAGACTGTTTAAAGGTGGGGTAAGCGATTTTTCAAAAACGCTTTAGAAAACTGATTCGGGCCGAGTACCAAAACAAACTGGTAACACTTTACAATAAGGTTCATTAGTTAACTACATTAGTGTTAGAAAACACTCTCTGTCTTGAGAATGCCTCACCCCTCCTTTTACTCCCCTCTCTCTTATCACCCCTCCTTTCTTTCTTCCTCTCCCTCTCACTTTCCCTCCTCTCAGGATTCTTCGCCAGGAAGTCTATTCCTAATATGTACATGTTTTTCTGTATATGTGGCCATTTTATACAAAACACATGTTCTTGGCCAAAACATCCTGTATGTGTATGTCATCCTATCCTCATTGGTTAAGAGGGTAAAACTCCCCTCGACATATGCCTATATAAGATCTGTATTTCTATGAATAAATTGAAGTATTGAGAATACATTATACTGTGTGTTTTCTTACTTCCCGGCCGTATCTACCCTTTAAGAGAATGAGAAAATTTCACGGTGGCAAAGAGAATATCGAGGGACAAATTGTTATTTATTAACAATTAGTTAACATGAACTAATAATGAACTGCACGTATACAGCGTTTATTAATCTTTGATAATGTTAATTTCAACATTTACTAATACATTATTAAAATCTTGTTAACATTAGTTAATGCACTGTGAACTAACATGAACATCTGTATTTTTATTAACTAACGTTAGCGTAGATTAGTAAATACAGTAACAAATGTATTGCTCATGGTTAGTTCATGTTAGTTAATATATTAACTAATGTTTAACTAATGAACCTTATTGTAAAGTGTTACCAACAAACTTGTAGCCAATCAGCAGTAAGGGGCGTGTCTACTCATGATGTGGAGGAGAGAGCGTTCAGTGCACAGGACGGACATTAGCCGAGCGACAACAGAAAGATAGAAATGGCGGATAAAAAAACAAAAGAGGAAAACATCTGCGGAACAAAAGAAGGCAATAAGGCAAGAAGTAGGATCAGTGTAAATATCGGATCAGCTTTCCAGCGCTGGAGAGAACTCAAGGAGCGGAAGGCCTGCAATCTGACGCTCTGTTTCTTCTCGATAGGTGAGTAACGCCGTGTCTGTAACATTGGTTTTGCTTTGTTTCACAGAACTAATCGTTGCCCGGAATGGTACGTATGTATGGGGCGGAGCTATCAAAATAGGGGCGAGACACATTTGGGGTAGGGGTTTTTGTTTTGGTGATTTCAAATGTCAACATTGGCTACCAGAAATCGCTTACCCCACCTTTAATATTGGGATTGGGATAATATTAACATGTTCTTGTGGCTGTGCTCTGCAGGACAATGGACTTAGAGGGCTAGAGTTGCAGTACTGCAAGAAAAAAAAGCACTAAAATGTTTGAATTCTTGATTAACAATTTAAGTTTACGCAACTTAGCAGCATTGTAGCAATTACCATCTGGAGTTTACCTAGATCAATCAGAATGCCCACTAGAAACCAATAACGCAGAGACCGGTGACCTCCAGTGATTTATTCTTTATTAGTGTGAGCGCTAAAACTCAAAAACTCATAACAGAAGTTAAGTTGACTAATCCTTCCTTACCAGACTTCATTTGTATGGCATGGGAAGGCATACTGGGACAGATTCCATCATGGTAAATTACACTAATGTCGTAAACTTGACCACACTTCAATTCGGGGATCCGGCAGCTGTTGGCAGTAGTGCTACAACTGAGAAGACCACCATGCTGGTCCTCCATGGTGGCAGTGAAAGATATCATACTCCGAGTTCCCAGCCAGCTCACCAGCGCCTGGTTCTCTTGACAGTCCAGAAGAGCTTCTACACTCCCAGGGGGACAGGGAGCTGAGAGAGGGGGCAGGAAGTTGGTTATGAGGTATCAGACATCAAAGGAACTGCACTCTTGTATTTCTTCATATGTGTTGTACCTGTTTCTACACTGATGGAGTCACTGGCAGAGCTGTTGCAGTGGATATTGGATGCAATTAAAGAGGTATTGTACATGGATCCGCAGCGGAGCCCGCTGAACTTGCACTTCGTATCAGATGAGGTACAAGTGTGAGCAGTCCCGAGCTGATCCACTGCTGTGGCAAAGTAGAGAAAGGCACCTAATGAAGCCTCCCAAGTCAAAGTGATGGAATCTGAGCCACAGTCCATCAATGCAGACACATTCTGAGGTACGCAGGGGGCTAGGAAGAAAAAAACAAATAAGAACATGTAAGGCATGTGTATATTGTCATATAAGCTGTAAACAGCAAAAAGGTGAACTTGAGCGCTGCCTACAAATTTTTAGCCAGTCAGAACACTCAGCCAATCAGAAATGTCCTCTGCATTGCATCATTTAGCACATTCTGGTTTGTTGCCATTTTTTGGAAGGTATGGTTTTGGGGAGATGGTGTGTTGATTAAATGATAGAGGGTGGTCTAATTCAGTGACTAAATCAGGTGCAGGTTAATCTAAAATAACTAAAGCTAACTACATTATTTATTCAAACACAAGCTACAATGGTCTAAGTATCTACATTCTCCAAATCACTTGTCCTATCCAGGGACTGGAGCCTATCCCAGTTTCTCAGTCTGAAGCAAGTCCATTCACACAAGATTTAGGACCAGATTTACTAACAAACCCTCTTTTGGCATTAAAAACTACTGTTAGGATTTATTAATGACACGTTGAAAAAATAGCGATGAAAAGGCATGGTTATTTTTGTAGCTGATGTTATTGCTTATGCATTTGTAGGAGATTCCCTTTCAGATGCAACATTTATGGGAGGAGAGTATTTAAATGAATCGTGCAAGGTGCTTTACTAAGGTTTGCGGCATTCAGTTTAATGGTATTCGCGCCATTATTTAACACCCAAAAAATGTCTGCGCCTGTGTTACTTATACCAAATTATAATTGGCTCTGCTGGTTTGGTACCCTATGCCAGTATGTGCGGCTCTTGGTAGCTTGCAGTGGTCATTGTGGATATGAGCTGTGACTGAATACTTTGATTTGTGCGTTGTCAGTATAAATGAATGAATGAGACATTTATATACTGCTTTATAGTGTATTGTTGTACACCCAAAGGGCTTTACAATCATATGGGGGGGTCTCTCCTCAACCACCACCAATGTGCAGCATCCACTTCGATGATGTGATGGCAGCCACAGGACAACAGCACCAGTGCGCTCACCACACACCAGCTACAGGTGGAGAGGAGAGAGAGTCATAGAGCCAATTAAGTGGATAGGGATTAATAGGAGGCCATGATTGACAAGGGCCAGGGGAGGGAATTTGGCCAGGACACCGGGGTTACACCCCTACTCTTTACGAGAAATGCCATTGGATTTTTAATGACCACAGAGAGTCAGGACCTCGGTTTAACATCTCATCCGAAAGACAGTGCTTTTTTGACAGTATAGTGTCCCCATCACTGTACTGGGGCGTTAGAACCCACACAAGCTGCAGGGTGAGCACCCCCTGCTGGCCTCACTAACTCTTCCTGCAGCAACCTAGTTTTCCCAGGTGGTCTCCCATCCAGGTACTGACCAGGCTCAACCATGCTTAGCTTCAGTGGGCAACCAGTCTTGGGCTGCAGGGTGATATGGCTGTGGCAGTAGATCACCCGCAGAACTTTCCACTCCTGTCAGTGCTTTTGTGGGATTTATGGGATTGTGCTCTCATGCTAATTTGCCCTGTTTAGTAAATCTGGCACTTAGTGTCTCCAATCAACCTGTCCTACATGTATTTGGATTATGGCGAAAACTGGAGCTCAGAGGGACTCGAGAACCTTCTTGGTGTGTGATGGAAGTGCTACTCACTAGCCACCATGACACCCATTTCACAAACACAATTTATTTTCCTTTTCCATTATTTCTGCAATTAAACTGATCACTTGAGCTAGCACCAAATTTGGCCCTGACAGTCTAATCATGTGTAGGCTCCCATATTTGTCCACCAGGGGGCTTTGACACTCACCAGTCTGACCTACTTCTCCCAGAGACAGAACGCTGGAGCACTCATCATCCGCAGCAGTGATTAACATGGTAAGGCTTTCTCCACAGTTTATGTCAGAGATTGTGCAGCTCTGCGTTAGTGAGCTACACATATAGTGGCTCTGATTTCCACGGTTACCAAAGGCCTCCACTGTGTACCGCAGCGCTCCATCTGCACCTTCCCAGCTGCTGGTCAGAAGTCCGGTCTGACAGTCCGCTGATGTGCGCATGTTCTTTACTTGGCAGGGCGCTGAGGGGTGAGATTATTGGAACATTACCACAATAGTGCTGTGTTATATTGTGAGTTTAATTAAGCTTAAAATCAAATGTTTAGTGTTACCGGTTCGGATTTGCCTCATTGAACTGGTTACAGTGCTACACTGCTCTCTGACCGACGATGAAGAACCAGAGACGGTGAAGTTGTAAAGGCGTCCACAATTGGTGTCGGTAAAGAAGCAGGATGTTTCCGTGGTCTTACATTCCATCACCTTGCCAGTGGAGTCCACACCCCTCGCATGGTAATAAGCTGAGTAATTGTTTGGAGCCCAGGAAAAGACAATGACATTGCTGCTGCACTCTCGGTACAGCATCAGATCGGATGGGGCGCAGGGAACTGTAAGTACGTGTGGAAAGAGAAGGATCAAAGTTTAGTGAGATAAGCATGAAAGTCAGATCAAAGAAAATAGGCAATACAAAGCACATCTTAGTCCCTGGTGTCTTCAATCTTTTAATCTTGTTATTTGAATTTCTGTAATGGGTTTCAGTGTATTGTTACTACAGTTTTTGCTGCTCTGGAAAGATCGATGCATGTAACAAAGACCATATGACTCAAAAAAAGATGTTCTCCTGGGACTATATTTTCCCTGGTAGAGAACAGGGTGTGTACCTGCTCCCTGCCTGAAAACACACAACATCTGGGATAGCTCTTGTCTGATTTTCAAAAACGAGAGAAAGAGAATCTTTATTTTGAGACTTAACTGAAAGTCTACGGCAGAACAAAGCACAGACCCAGTGGAATTATGTCACGTTTAAGGCCAGTTTTTCGGATGTAGAGAACTGAAACCATAGCCCAGTTATAGGCTTTTGCCCGAAACACATTCTAAACAAGTGCAAGAACGTAAACACTTCTATCTTCAAGCTTCCTAAATGTGTCACAACACAAATATTGCATTATCAGCATTGTCTCAACTTAAACAGAGCAACAATACTTTGTCAGGCCTTTTTTTCATCCATCCAAGGAACCATCCATAATACAATTATTTGAGAATTAATACTATTAAAGTGGATTAGCACCACACTATCAGTGCCTTCTCAAATGACGTGCCACCTTTCATAACTTCACAATCAAGATAAATGGCAATAACTTGGAAGCATCATATCTTTCATGTAACAAATACACCTCTATTGAATAAGGAACAATTTCTTGCTTCCCACCCAAACTGTGACCTGGCTCTTTGTCTATGAACACAAATCAATCTGAAATGGGTCAGTATAACAGAAAAGAGCACTTGCTGTTGTGAGACTATTCAAAAAAACCCAGCAGAGACAATGCGATCGCTAGGGAAAGTGTGACTTCTCTGTTCTGGATCAGGTGTCTTTAAACATCATGCATGAATAGAGGACATTAACAATCAGAATTGCAGTGGTATAGATATCCAGGATGCACACCACAATGCTGATTCTAGTTCAGATTAGTTTCCCCTGAATGCACCAGTAAGGTTATGAAAGCTGAATGAGAGGAAAACTAGTCTGAGATTCTGTTGTCCCAACATCTCACCTGTTTGGAAGGATGTGGTGGCGTTGCCGGTGCTCTCACAGTTGTCTGACAGGGCAGTGACGTGTACCATGTAGTTCTCCCCACATGCTAGATTTCTGATTTCACATTCTGTAGTGCTTGAGGAACAGGACAGAACTACACCGCTGTGACTTACGGCAGTGGCACGGTAGGTAGTGGCTCCAAGCACAGCTGTCCAGGAGACCACAGCAGATCCACTAGCACAGGTGTAGCTCACTGAGACGGCTGTCACTGGACCCAGAGCTGGCAGAGAGAGGAGTGTAGGAGAACTTCCAAATTAATGAACTAAGCTGACCTTAAAGAGAGGGTTGACCTTTTAAACATTTAACTAAAACGTTCACTATTATACCAGGCTTTGATCATTCAAAGCAAAAAATCCTTACAGTTTCCCAAAATGACTAGCATTTCCACTATAGCTGAACTTGATTTACCCAGGTAAAACAAGTTTATCTTTGTTGGTCCTGAAACAAATGATCAGATTTAAAGTTTATGGCTAGGTTTAGGGCTGGGGCTTGAACAGCATTTTTTTTTCAACCGGCCAGACTGTAGGGTTTTGGTAAGGGTTTCTATAGTTAGGTAAATGCAAGGATTTGGATGTTTATCTAAGGGTAATGTGACCATCTCAGAAGTAGTTCTCAATAAAATGTCATTTTCTCTCCGTTTGCTTCTCTGTACTTCTAGAGAGTCCACCTCTTGCGTACTAGAAGTGGTTTTCTTGTTCTTTATTCCACATAAATGGTACCTTACTATAATTTAAATGAAGGATCCTGAGCTGTGTTTGATAACCTGTTAAAATTCCAAAAGACAGCAGGTATGAACATTGTGTGGCAAGTTATTGTCTTGAAATCTAATATTAAAGCTCATACCACTTATGCCTATTACAGTTCATGCCTCTTTAACATGCCTCTTTTAGTTCTACACTGGGCTCTGGTTTCTTATCTAATATTCTTCTTATCTAGTACACTTTTTCCACTGTCCTATCCAAGGCCAAAATAAGTAAGGTACAACCAAATTAAAACCTGGGTTTGATAAAGAATTACATCTCGAAAACATTCCAAATAACCAGTCAGATTTGAAGGTTAGTTTTATAGCTGGGGTTGGGGCTTGAACCTCAGATTGAGGCACTGTTTCCACCTGGTAATAAGATAAGTTTTCAGTGATCCTATCACAAGCGGTCATTCGAGGTGCATTTCAATACCAGGTGGAAATAGTATGCGTTTCAAATGTGTCTCTTGTGATCACTTCTGTTCTGATTTCTTTCAGACCCTCCCCTCTTGTTTTGTTACACTCTACATCACTTTGGCGAATTAAGAGTTTATGAGTGATCGGGAAAGGAGGCGAATGGACAGGATAAAGAAAGCAGCTGCATTTTTTGTCCGTAATTACTTGTTTTGGTGCGCCTTCTCACAAAACATCCCACTGCTATTACACATGAAGTCAGTAGAATAGGTGGACCTTACTGTCTGTTTGAACACATTTGACCACACTATTGATTGTCTGCAATATGAACGCTATCTGGTGTGTTTTCAACTGCATCGGGAATTGGTCAAAAGTGAACAAGCTCAAAAAAGGAAAAAAATGTAGATCCCGTTTACACCTCTATTTAGCGTATTTATCAAATCAGTGAAAAAGCATCTTAATACCAGGTATGAACAGGGCTTAAGGTTCTTCAGTGGTAGCTTATGGTTAGGAGTCCAGAAATCGTGTTCCTGGACCAAGAAAAAGATGTTGTACTTGTTGTACTTAAATCCCACTGTGCACCATTTCCATTGTCAAGGGCATCTAGAGTGCCATCAAATATGACAATGAGGTAACTATAAAGCTCTGTTATAAATAAAAATTTTTTAACTGTTTTGCTTACTGTTTGTGGTATAGTTGACCTGCCTGGGTTCTCCAGATTCCAAGAGAGCATTAAGTGAAGACACTGAGATTTGGTATGAAGAACAGGGTGAAATATTCTGCACATCCAATGTGGTGCCAAACACAGTATTTGAATATATCGTAGTGTCTAGGGAATTCCAATTCTTGACTGTAACTTGGTAGACTAGAACCTTGTCCATAGGTTGCCAACTGATTTGGGCAGACTGGGGTCTGATTTGTAGTACTGTAATCACCACTGGAGGCTGTATCACTGAAAGTCAAGACATTGAAAAATGGGAATCGATAACTTTCTATTCGATTATTTCAGACTGATCGAAACAATGTGGTATCCTTTACTTACATGTAGTAACGGTGCGTATTCTGCTTCTTGCTCCCACACCTCCAGCATTAGATGTGACTACATAACAGTCATATGTAGTTGCCGGTCGAAGATTTTCAACCACTGAATTATTGTTTGTAAGAGACATGTTGTAACGCTCCCCAGTCACTGTTGAATTTATTAGCAGAAAGTATTGTTGTGCTGTTTGCACCCAGTCCCATTCTAGCGAGATGGCTGTACTTGATAGTGCTTTTGAATAGTTTATCTGAGATGTTCCTGGTGCTAAAGCAGGAACAAAAGGAAAAGAGTATTGTTATCGTATCATCTGCAGACAATATCTTGATGTTGTGTGAAGAAAGCCAAATCAAAAAATTTTTTCAGTTATCTATTAATTGTGTAGTGTTATTTTTTTTCCAGGATTGATGGATTGAGATTGTTGGCTTGCCATATATTTACGCACTGAAAAACCACAGCAAATTACCTGTTAATGCTAATCTTGAAGCCGTACACCAAGGAATAAAATTCAGAAACCCTTTAAGTATGACTCTGTACCACGTCCCCGTCTTCAAACCAAAGACCTCTTTCATTGACACACTCCCTGCGACCGACACTACAACTGGACTGGTGTTTGAGTCGTTTACAACCCGAAGGTCCAAAAAAAAATTGGTTATTCCCTGGAGTCTGTTCCATTGAACCAGCAGTGATGAAGCCGTAGGAGAGCTTATAGAAACGATGGTGCATTCTGGAATAGAAAAGGGTCATTCATAAAAGCTGTGTTCTAGAACAAAATACAGTACACTGCAAAAAAAAATGCTTTTCTTACTTAGATTTTTTGTCTTGTTTGCAGCCCAGATATCTAAAAAATTCTTAAATCAAGAAGGATTTTCTAGACTAGTAAAAATTATATTGTTATACAAGTCAAAATTAAGTGAGTTTTTGCTTGAAACAAGCAAAATAATCTGCCAATGTGGTAAACAAAATAATCTTGTTTTCTGTTGGAAATAAGATAATTTTGTTTACCCCTTTGGCACATAATTTTGTTTGTTCTAAGCAAAACCTATTTTTTTTCTTAAAACAAGACAAAAAAAATTTACTAGTCTAGAAAATCCTTCTTGATTTAAGAATTTTTAGATATCTTGGCTGGAAACAAGACAAAAAATCTAAGTAAGAAAATCATTTTTTTGCAGTGTAATTATAATTCATTAATTCTCCAGTCGTAAATAAACCTACAGACTGATGTCTAATCACATATATAAACAAAAAGGTGGACGGAAGATTTATATTTTTTACATACAATGAATATAGCTCACTAATCACTAATAATATTTGTGAGTATAATAATCTGAACTCATTCGTACAAATGATCGGCTGTAACATTTTGTTAAAAATCATGATTGTTAGGTTTCGTACAAATGTGAAATTAAAAGCAAAAGGTGCTATTTAATATCTTGACATTTTAAATTGTTATGCTGATATGTGACCCTGGAGCACAAAAGCAGTCTTAAGTCGCTGGGGTATATTTGTAGCAATAGCCAAAAATACACTGAATGGGTCAAAATTATTGATTTTTCTTTTATGCCAAAAATCATTAGGATATTAAGCAAAGATCATGTTCCATGAAGATATTTTGTAAATGTCCTACAGTAAATATATCAAAACTTAATTTTTGATTAGTAATATGCATTGCTAAGAACTTCATCTGGACAACTTTAAAGGCAATTTTCTCAGTATTTTGACTTTTTTTGCAGCCTCAGATTCCAGATTTTCAAATAGTTGCATCTCAGCCAAATATTATCCTATCCTAACAAACCACACATCAATGGAAAGCATATTTATTCAGCTTTCAGATTATGTATACATCTCAATTTCGAAAAATTGACCCTTATGACTGGTTTTGTGGTCCAGGATCACATATGCAAAATAGAATGATTTTTCTCATTTACACCATACACATGTATATGTATTTGTTTTCATATGAATCATAACTCCATCCCACAACCCCCTTGAGCATCTCTATTTTCTCAACTCTATAGTCTCTCTTCACAAAATTAGACCTGATAAAAATGTGACAGGACCCCTGAATAACTTGTCCTAAGCCAGCAATGAAACAAACTTGAAAAACTTGAGAAGTTAACTTACCTTGTGCCTGAGTGGTCCATATCTGCCAAAAAATAAGAACAATATAAAATAATAATTATACAAGGATTTTATATTAAAGACATGTAATCCATTAAGAAAGCATAAAAAGCATTCATACGTGAATATTGTATTTGAACAGAATTATAAATCTACCTGTGTTAGAGTCACTAAAACTACAACACCTAGTGTCTCCAGCACTCTCATCTTTGACAATACCTGAAATATTACAAATTCAGACACAAAAGGTGTTTTGGATTCTTTTGAGCTTTAGAGCAGGAACACCGGTGGCCAATCAGTAGAGCCCATGGGGCTGGGGCCCCATCCTCTCCTACTTAATTCCCTGAGGAAATGCGAGAGGATAACAGAAAAATAAAACGTCAAGTGGGAGGGACTGATGGGAAAAATGCAGAGAGAGAGGGCTAAAATGAGAGAAAATAAAAGTTGTTGTCACGTATTCGAGTTAGTCAGCTTTCATGAACTGGCATTTTAGTTTATGTGAAATCCTTCCAAAAACATTTGTGTGAAATAAAAACATCTTCTTCTACCATAGGTATGTAAGACATCTCCATAATGATCTTTCTTGAACATGGTCATTAATTTAGGTGGAGTACAGAAACACTGAAGTAGACATTTTGTGTTTGTGAGTCAGACAAGGAGCATAAAGAAAGGGTTACATGTCAAAGGGATATTTCACCGAAAAATGATTTTCAAATTTACTGAAAATATACTCACCCTAAGACCATCCAAGATGTAGATGAGTTTGTTTCTTCATCCGATTTGGAGAAATGTAGCGTTGCATCACTTGCTCAGCAATGGATGCTCTGCAGTGAATGGGTGCCGTCAGAACGAGAGTCCAAACAGCTGATAAAAACATCACAATAATCCTTAAGTAATCCACACCTCTCCAGTCCAGCAGTTAACGTCTTGAGAAGTGAAAAGCTGCATGTTTGTAAGAAACAAATCCACTATTAAGACATTTTTTTAACTTTAAACCATTGCTTCTGGCTAACACAAGTCTAAAATCAATATAACGCTTCCTCCAATCCCCTGTTGTCCATTGGCATGTTTGTTTAAAACTGTTTTTGACTGTTTTCGCTGATTCAGATGAGAAGACTTTTTTCACTGGAGGAAGCGTTATTATGGATTGGTATTTTAGCCAGAAGCAACAGTTTGAATGTCTTAACTGTGGGTTTGAATGGACAAACAAGCAGCTTTTCACTTCAAAAGATGTTAACTGCTGGACTGGAGAGGTGTGGATTACTTGTGGATTATTGTGATGTTTTTATCAGCTGTTTGGACTCTCATTCTGACGGCACCCATTCACTGCAGAGAAAGTAATCAAATGCTAAATCCCAGCCTACATTTCTTTATTCATTTCACTCGAGTATGTCACAATAGCGATTTTTTCCCCCCACAATTTCCATTTCATTCTGACATTAAGGAAAAGCTTGCATTAAATCGTTAAATTTTCTATTCTAAACAGTGAACTCAATATAATTGCAGCTTCTGTGAGCAGAATAAATTTGACAGCTAGTTTACCCAAAATTTCTGGTCTTTTTCTCACCCTAATCGCATTGCAAACCAGCGCAGCTCTGATATGCGCTTATTCAAGCTTGGCGCATAAAGATGTGCAGAGCCAGATTTGCCATCATTGACACCAAACACCACTGCATGGCAGCAAGTTTGGATATATTGAAGAACAAATGATTTTTGAGAGCTGAGGCTTGATTTTCCTTGAATAAAAGCACAGATATACTCGTGGCAAAGCTCTTTATTGTTCTTTGCTCGGGGTAAAATGAAGTTCAAAATACCTCAACAATAGTAAAGATTTTTCAAAGTTTTAAATAGAAGAGATTATTGTAGTATGTTTTACTAATATTTTTTCAGAAAATTCACATTTAATTTGATGATCATGTTAACTCTTCAGTTTTGCTTGAAGTATACCGGGCCTTAACAACTTTGGTCTGTTCCTCACAGAAAGCTATTGTATGGCTTCAGCTACGGATTATAGCTCATGAGAAAAATTGACCACTTTTATAGTGTGTTTAATCAGATTTTAAAATCTGTAATGGCTCTTGGTCACTGTATAATTTCTCTGCATGGAAAAGAGAAGTGTGAACATTCTTTAAAATGTGTAATTTTGCAGAAGAATAAGCCATACAGATTTGGAACTATATGAGGGTGAGTAAATGATGACAGAATTTTCATTTTTTGGGCAAACTCGAGCTTTAATAGTGACCTAAAGGACCCACTGTAACCTAAAGTTTTTTATTTATGTAAGAAAACGTTATCTTCTTGACTTGGTCTGACTGTTTGATGAAGCTATGTTATCTAAGAATGTCCACTTCTGAGTTCTTTCAGATGTTGTGAGAAGAGGAATATGACAGTTGCCACATACTTTGTGAATTTTATGACCATGGCTATTCAGCCTAACCCAGAAACAAGTGTTGTGTAAAACACCCTCATGTAAGCTTTTATATTTTTTATTTCCTAAAGCTGTGATGTGTAATGAATATGGCAGGTGAGAGATCCTTTGCTCTATTTCATGCAGGATACAAAGGCTGGGAACAGTAGGACTTGACCCGTTACAGATGCAGATAACCGACAGGGAGGAGCTGCCAGCTTTGAGACCAAGGTGATGGTGAAACTAAAGCAATCTGTGTTAACTTGGGAAACTGGGTCTCTGAAAGAACAAATACTTTCAATGTACTGTATGTCACTTCATGGGCCCCCCTTGAGCCACAAAAGCATGATTGCAAGTGTGATACAATGCAATCAACTTAGAAACACTTAGAACAACTTTTCTAAGTGAAAAGTTGTTCAACAAAAATGTAAAAAAGCACGTCTCTAGACTTGACCTCCATCTTGTATTTTTAATTGTTACATTATATCTTGTTACGTTATATCTGTTTTATGAAACATGACAGACATTAACAAGTTAGTTCTTAGTTAGTGCTCAAATGTGATTGGTTGAGCAGTGTTCCTCTTTGAGAAAAAGAAGTGTGCTTAACTGTTTTGAATGTGTGCTTGTAGTGTAGGCTACTTCAAATCTTAAAAGTATATTTAAAAAATGCAGATAATGTAATGTTATTTAAAGAAAAGTCTAGGTAAGTGTACTTAACCCTGTATCCTGACATATGGAAAATATATAAATCAAGTTTAAATGTTTCTTAATATATTAGATACTCTTTTTAGTGCACTTTGTAATCATTTCAAATTAAATGTTTTACTTTAAAACCCATTTTAAATCATTGTTTTATTAATCTTTTATCATGTTTTACATGCTAGTGTTGACTAACATAGTAAACCACATGTTATGGACTTAACTCTAGTGTTTTATATGATTTTACATTTAAAGGTATTTATTATTATATTATTTATTTTAAATCTACTATATTGCACCTGCATCAGTACAAATGTGTAATTACAAATGTAAACACATGATATTACATTTTCAATAGAAATTACATTTAAATATTTTTATTTGTCATAAATGCTTGTCTGAACATTCAGCAGTAACTATGATTTTATATATAAAGATGTACTTCATAAGTGGGTCAAAAAAGTAATTTAAAGTTCAACTAATAGTATTGAATATACATTTTAACTGTTTCTTTTAATTTATTGGGATTTAAAATGCATTTTCTTATAATTGTAATTAGGTGTCAGAAAATATCACCTTCAGTTCTTTCTTAAGGATGTTCTTTTAAAGTTTATAATTTTTTGTAGTTAGTACTCTTTTAAAGTCTACTTCTTTTCACAAGGGCCAAAAGTGATGATATAACTGTCAGGGGCTGGCGTCTGGTGTTCTCCCTCTCACCACCAGAGGTCGCCATCTCCCATTCCTCCCGGACTCTTTCTCCGTCACCTTGACACCACACACCTGGGCACCCACTCACACACACACACAGCTGTCGCCCATCCGGGACTCCATCACCTGCACTCCACACACCTGTGCACACACTCACTCTCACACAGCTGTGGCCCGTCATGAGGACTATTTAGGCGCCTTCCCCACGCCACTCGAGGCGGATGATTAAGGTTTGGTTGAGTTGTGTTACGAGTGTGATTAATTGTTTGTACGGGACTGATGCCAGCCCTACGTGGCCGTATGGTGTCAGAGTCTGTTTCCTTGCCTGTGTCTCAGAGTCTTAGCTCTGTTTATGTTTCTGTTTTTACCTTTGTTTTCCCTGGCAGTGAAATAAACCTGCATTTGGACCCAAAACCCTTGCTCACACGGTGTGATTCCTGACCGCGCCGTGACAATAACAGTCCAGGAGCACTGGGACTTTTCACACTTTTTCACTCTTTCAGACTGTCAGACTGTCCATTAGTGGGCCCTCATGAGTGGTGTATGCAATGGGCGTCCATTATATAGATCAGATACAGTTGAGAGGGGAAGTCTTTAAAAGACTAAAATAAAAGTCTTTTCAATGTGACACCTCAAGTGGCCAGATTATAACATGAGAAGCTATTTTACTAGTCATGCAAACTTTTGTTGGTGAAGGATACCAACAATGTAATGTAAACCTAGCAAAAAATTACATTAAATTAAATAAAAGTATACTAAGGTATACCGTTCACACTTTTTCTTTTTCATTCAAGTGAGCAGTTTTTTTCCATTGTGAACATGAGCTAGGAATAGATGGACATGTTTGACTGTTGCACTCGTGCCTTGTTTTTTGTTTTTTTTGCAGTGTCCACACATGGCAGCATTCTAAGTGAAAAGTTCTTCAACAAAAATAAAAAAGCATGTCTCTAGACTTGACCTCCATCTTGTATTTTTATTGCAAAAACATGCTCTGTGTGAATGGCCCCTAAGCAATTTGTCTGAGAGACAGGCCAAAACTGAAGTCGTTCATTGCTAGCAATCAGTAGAGATGAGCGTTTTTGAAGCACAGCTTCATGAAGCTTTGAAACCTTTCACGAACTAGTCGTTCGGAGCACTGCTAACGTCACAAGATTTCAGTAAACAAGGCCTTGTCACATTATATCTATTTAGAAATGTTTTGAAATTTCAATGGTTCGCCATTGGGGGCGATGATCTCTGTGAGCACATGAATCACTGATCACCTCCCAGTGGCGAACCATGGTTTTACCTGATCTCAGAGAAGTTTCATAAAATGTAAGACATTTGTCTAATTAAAAGAAAGAGTGGCAGTTAATAGTGTCTTATTGGCTTGTTTAGACAAGTCCTCTGTAAAACAAACAAAACAAGCCCTGCAAATTAAGATCATGCTACGGTGAGATAAACCCACAAAGAAGATGAAGATAAATGCAAATAGTCTTTAATAAATCCACATGAGGGTAAATCCAGGACAGAACAGGCAGGAGACACACGTAGGGATGTAGTAGACCGGACCACTTAAGAGAACTAAATGAAGGGAATTTATACAAGTGGAAGAAGAACCAATGACTAAATTAACTAGACACGGGTGAACTAACTGAGGCAATAAAACACGGGGGAAAACTGGGTCGCACTGAGCACATGATAAATGAAAACACAACAAAACAGTTCAAGGGTGTGACAGTTCGCCCCCCTCCCGGAAGGCACCACAGAGACAAAGGGAGGGACGGAGGGGGACTTAGGAGAAGGACAAAGGAGTGGAGGTGGGATGGTGACTGGGGTGGCAAAGGGCTGGCAGGAAGTCAGGCGGACAAATACTGGAGGAGGTATGGGCGGAGGACGGACACCTGGGAGGAGGATGACAACTAGAGTCCAGGGTGGAGACGATGGAGGGAGGAGCCAGGGAGGAAACAGGAGGAGTCAGGGAAGATCAGACGGAGGGAGGAGCCATTTTGGAGGCAGAAAGGACCAGGGCGGATCAGATGGAGGGAGCAGGAGGAGGCGGGCAGGACCCAGGCCACAGCCATGATGGCGGCCCACAGTGGAGCCGATGGAGAGAGGAGCCATGGTGGAGGAAGGGCTGATGACTCCAGGGGGCTGACCGATGGCGGTGGAGCAGGTGGAGGTGGAGCCCGAGGCGGAGACGGAGAGCCGATGAGTCAGGGTGACGAGGAGGATCCGGAGGGCCAAGGCGGAGCAGATGGTTTCGGCGACCGAGGCGGGGATCCGGAAGGCCGCGGGGGAGCCGGAGCGACAGAGGACCACGGTGGAGCCGGAGGGAAGGAGGAGCCTGACAGAGTCGGAGGGACGAGGTGTAGCCGGAGGAGTGGAGCCCTGAGGTGGCGGATGGTCGATGACAGACCAAGGCGGAGCTGGAGGGACAAGGGAGCCCGGCGGAGCTGGTGGACTGATGGACCACGGTGGAGAGGAGGGAGCTAGGAGCCATGATGGAGATGCTGGGTCAAAGGGCTAAGGCGGAGTCCAGGACTCAGAGGCTGGAGGCAGAGACAAGGGATCCTCCAGCCACGACGCCGATGGAGATTGGCAGATCTGCGATGATCCCACGGCACAGATGGTGGGCTGAGGGTGAGCTGAGGGGCTGCCAGGAGACAGTGGTGGTGATGGTGAGGACTGGTAGAGAGGTGGTGGGAGAGGGAGGCTGGGCGGAAGTTCAGGATGATCCAGGGGGGTTGAAACGGTGTGTGTGGGCAAGGCCACACAAGGCCACTTTCAGCACCGTGAGTGCCAGCGACAGGGGAACGACCTCCGTGGTCGTTATGATACAGGTATATAGTTCAGGGCAGACAGATAATTCCAGGCAGACAGACAGTTCAATTAGGACCTCCGTGGTTGTTTCAGGAAAGACAGATGATGAAGGCGGGAGAGGCATATCCGCATATATCTTAATATGCTGATTTGCTGCTCAAAAAACATTTATTATTATTATTATTATTTTGTTGAAAACAGCTGAGTAGACTTTTTCAGGTTTCTTTGTTGAATAGAAAGTTCAGAAGAACAGCATTTATCTGAAATAGAAATCTTTTGTAACATTATAAATGTCTTTATCATCACTTTAGATCAATGTAAAGCATCCTTGCTAAATAAAGGATCAAATTGTATTTTGTATTCAATGATGTATGTGTAGATGTATTTTGGATCAAATAAATGCAGGCTTGGTGAGCAGAAGAGAATTCTGTAAAAAAAAAAAAAAGAAAACGTTAAAAATCTTATGTTCAAAAACTTTTGACTGGTAGTATATACTGTAGGCTATATATACTGTATATATATATATATATATA
>NW_015506832.1:58983-84755 GCF_001515645.1 Sinocyclocheilus grahami | reverse complement strand
ATATATATATATACTGTATTTCTCAGCAACGAGAAGGTAAAATCGCAGTTTTTTTAGTAATTAAATTCACAGCTTCATTGTAGAGAGACACAAATGCAAGTAAGCCCCGTTCACACTACAAGCGACACGCAACTACAAAGCAACACAATCCCATTAATTTCAATGGAAAGCTGGCGATTTCCGGTGGCACGAGCGACAGTGGCCGTTGGCGATGGATGGGGCATGTCCAGCGACGCAACAAAGTTCAGAATACTTCAACTTTATGCAAATGAAGAGCGACTTTCAGGAGCGACAGCCAATAGGAAAGAAGACAGAGCTCATGTGACATTTTCCTCTTAGCTAATCCTGGCTGTCATCATTAATTTTTGTTTTTATGTACGGATTCAATTTATGTTTATAATATATTTAGTATTTTGCCTCCAAAATGTTTGTATTTAGTGACAAGAAAACTGATTCGCTGTCAACGTGAGAATGCCCACTAGTGACCTCATCGCCAGCCCCTGGCAACATGCAGCGTCAAAAGTCACTGCTAGTGTGAACGCAGCTTATTCACACATGCAACTTTAATCTCTCTCTCTCAAAATGTCCATATTTCTATGGTTGACTGGTTGACTAATTGACTAATAGACAGTTGACTAATATTAAATAATTTGCTACTTCTATTTCACCTCGCTCTCTTTCAGCATTAAACTCAATTGACGCTTGCTTCAAATGCACTTGATTTTTCGCTTTGCTTCTGTGACCAGTAAACCCCGCCCACTTTTACTTTGATTGGTCATCTCAATTATTTCGACATTGATGAGTGCTGTTAGACTGTTGAGGCAGATGAGCCTAAAAAAATTAATTGTTTTAATGTTTTTGTCATCCTAACGAGAGCCTGCTTAATGAAGTCAAAGTAGTCTGTTATGAAGTGCAACAACCCATTCTCATTCCCAAGGTGTCAAAAACTGCAGAACAGTGTCACTGTGAAGACGCCAAAGGTACCTCTTGGCGTTGCTATATCGACGAACTAGGACCTACATTAGGGATGAGCGTATCGATCCTGAAGTAACAATATATCGATACTGATGCAAGTATCGAAAGTATCAATAATCAAATAAAAATATCAATACTAAGGTGTGTTTTATTTACCAGTGGTTTAGTTTATTTAACAAAAAATAATCAGTATAATATGCATTAAATTGGACGATGTTCTATGTTAGCGAATAATTGTGTAGGATAGAAGGATAGATTGTGTAGTAAATTTTCATGGCTGCGCATCTGAACACATGCAAATGTTGCAAGACAGAACCAATCAATCACGGAGAGAGTTCACTCACTTCTGACAGTGCATTCAAACAGGGCTGCGAGTTATTTCACAATAAACAAATTGTAGCCTACTTCACGAGTTCGCACTAACATATAATGTGATTGAGCAATTAGTGGCATATTTGGCGTGCTGTCCAGAGGGAGGGCTCCGAGCTCGGGTTAAAGCCCGAACCCAGAGAACTCCCCAAAAGAAGCTAATGGCATGAGACAGCAGCCGGAGAGAAAATTGTAAGTAGCCCCCAAAAATATGCGTGCCGTGAAGAAAAGTAGGGGTGCGAGGAGGCGGCAGGGTGACTGGGAGGGGTCATGCAGTGCTTGAACGGGAGCAGCGACTCTCCGCATCGGATGGCAAGCCCTACCTGTTGCCGAATGAGGAGCAAGATGGAAGGCCAGGTGAGGGACTCTCACTGCGTCTGAAGGGAGCAGTGGCTCTGCTGCACCGGAAGGGAGAGTCCCTCTTGCAGCTGAATACGTGGTGTGGTTTAAAGCATCAGATGGAAGGCTCTCACTACGACCGAAGGGAGCTGCGGCTCTGCTGCACTGGAAGGGGGAGCCCTGTCCGATGCTGAATAAGCCTTGAAACTCGAAACAACAGATGGAAGGCTTCCGCTGCGACCGAAGGGAGCCACGGCTCTGCTGCACCGGAAGGGAGAGCCCTGTCCAATGCTGAATAAGCCAATAGGCTTGAAACGACGGATGGAGGCACTGCAGCGGTAGTATCAAATTAAGCAGGCACTGCAGCGGCAGAATTGAATTGAGCAGAGCACTGCGTCGGCAGTATCAAATGAGTGGGGCACTGCGGCGGCAGTATCAATTGAGCGGCGCACTGCGGTGGCAGTTTCAAATGAGCGGAGCACTGCGGCGGCAGTATCAAATGAGCGGGGCACTGCGGCAGCAGTATCAAATTAAGCGGGGCATTGCGGCGGAAGTATCAAATTAAGCGGGGCACTGCGGCAGCAGTATCAAATGAGCAGGGCACTGCAGCGGCAGTATTAAATTAAGCGGGGCACTGCAGCGGCAGTATCAAAAAAGCAGGGCACTGCAGCGGCAGTATCAAATGAGCAGGGCACTGCAGCGGCAGTATTAAATTAAGCGGGGCACTGCAGCGGCAGTATCAAAAAAGCAGGGCACTGCAGCGGCAGTATCAAATGAGCAGGGCACTGCGGCGGCAGCATCAAATTTAATTTAATTGATCGGAATTATATGGGCTTTCTTTGTGTGAAAATTATTGGTCCTGATATAGTTCTTGAAGGCGTCCGATGACCATCGACCGAGAGCTTGGATCTGCTACTGTGAGAGGCCTTTTTGAGCTGCTATAGTTACTGCCCCGATTTGGAAGGAGTGGCTAGAAAATCTTTCTACGGGTATGACTGGTTGAACGATGTTTATTGAACATCGTTTGGATAGATGTTTTTGAAACCAAAAACGTGTGACGGGGTGGTTACAGTCATCGACAAAAAGAGGGTCAAGAGGGGATGTAGACTGAGAGATTCTGAATTGTAGGCAAGAAAAAGGGCCTGATACGGTTGGATTGGTGACGGGAGGTTAAAAATTTAGACGTGGTGACCTCTTTTTCCTGATCTGATTTACTTTGTTTGATGAAATAGAAGATAGTTTCGCTGTCGAGCATGGAAAGGTCGGAGACGGTTGGATGGAGTTTGGGGTTGAATAGAAGTTATTGTGAATTCCAAGCATCTCAGGAAACCGCAAAAAGCCAGTATGAACATTGCGTCGAGTCTACAAGCGGTATGAAGTGAGTGGTACCCTGTGCGGAGAATGTGGATACATTTAGAAAGAATGTCGAAAGTTATCGGCTGTCTAGCGTCCAGGCTTGGAGGATGAGAGCGCTGAATTCCTTTGATCACAAGAGATGTTTGAAAATTGTTTATTTCAGGAGAGGGGGCCTCGTAGATTAATTTGTGAAAAAATTGGATGCCGCTTAGATAACCTTTGATTGACCGGGCTTGGAGGTTCTTACAGGTGTTAAGGTAGGAAACGAAAGATGTGATTGAGAGGAGGGAGAAATCGGGAAATGGCAGGTTGTACGAGAGGTGGAAAGCTTTAAATCATCTCCAAGCAGTTCGATGAGATTGGATGGTTCTGGGTGAAACTGCTTGGAGGATCAAACTGAGTGACGCGTTGAGGAGGTATTAAGGGATGTGTTATGGGAATACGAGTTGCGACTAGTGAGGTACTGGGGTTGGCAATGGGTCCGCCTCCGGAGCCAGCGCTCTGAATTTCTGTGAGAATCTGAGACTTGATGGTATTAGGCACAGGGGGTGGTTCCTGAGCTGCAGCATTCGGTGGGGTAGGTAGTGGGACTGCTGTGAATGAAGTGTACTGAGGTTTTGATTGGAGAGAAGGGTTAGAAGGAAGATAAGGAGGGGCCGTAACCTTTTGCGGAGGCAGCCTCATGCACGGATTAGCCTCTGGTGCTTAGGGAAGCATGTAGGAAGAGGTAGAAGGAAATGAGGGAGGAGGCCCGTAAGCTTTCGTTGCTGGCTGATGATGCCCTACTTGGACGTCTGCAGCGGGGGCTGCTGGCCATTGGTAGGAAAAAGGAGTAGCGGAAGGGTAAGAGTAAGGTGGCTGAGCTTGAATGGCTAGCGGAGGCAGCCTCACGCTAACGTCTGCCGCCGGAGGTAGAAGGAAGGGAGGGGGACGGATAAGAGTTTGGGAAGCTATGCCAGCGGGCAACGTTGCGTGTGGCACTGTAGCTGAAGGCGCCGCAGTGATTGGTTGAGGAGAGGAGTGAGGCAATGCAGTGAGAGGAGCAGCTGAGTCTGTGGCATGGCCCAGGCTTGCTGATGGCCTGCTGCGTCTTGAAGCTCGAGGGGAGCCGGAACTTGGATCTGGAAGACAACGTAATTTTGAATGAAGTAGGGAGCTATGAGGAAGAGGTGCATGGGTTGCAATTGTCAGCAGAGGCAGCCTGACGTTTAAATCCGCTTCCGGGTTAGTGTCTGCTATGGGAGCTGGAGGCCACTGAAAAGAAAAAAGGGGTCATTAGAAACGGGAGGAAAAGCCAGAGATGTGTGGGCCTGAGTTGCAAGCGGAGGCAGCCTCACGCTTCCCTTCAGCTGCTGTAGGCCACGGGAAGGGAGTGGGGTTTGTGACATCCTGTAGAGCCTGTGCAGCCTGCACAGCTAGCAGAAGCAGCCTCACGCTAGTGTGTGCTATGGGAGCTGAAGGTCACTGAAAAGGAAAAAGAATTAGAAGTAACAGGAGGAAAAACTGAGATGTGAGGGCATGTGTTGCAAGCGTAAGCAGCTTTGCGCTTGTTTCAGCTGCTGTAGCTGTAGGCCACGGGGCTTGTGATATTCGGGGGAAAATGCTGGAGAGCCTGTGCAGCCTGTACAGCCTGCAGAGGCAGCCTCACGCTAGTGTGTGCTATAAAAGCTGGAGGCCACTGAAAAGGAAAAGGATTAGAAGTAACAGGAGGAAAGTCTGAGATGTGAGGGCATGAGTTGCAAGCGGAAGCAGCTTTGCGCTTGTTTCAGATGCTGGAGCTGTAGGCCACAGGGGCTTGTGATATTCGGTGGAAAATGCTGGAGAGCCTGTGCAGCCTGCACAGCTTGCAGAGGCAGCCTCACGCTAGTGTGTGCTATAAAAGCTGGAGGCCACTGAAAAGGAAAAGGATTAGAAGTAACAGGAGGAAAGTCTGAGATGTGAGGGCATGTGTTGCAAGCGGAAGCAGCTTTGCGCTTGTTTCAGATGCTGTAGCTGTAGGCCACAGGGGCTTGTGATATTCGGTGGAAAATGCTGGAGAGCCTGTGCAGCCTGCACAGCTTGCAGAGGCAGCCTCACGCTAGTGTGTGCCAAGGGAGCTGGAGACCACTGAAAAGGAAGAGAGGTTAGAAGTAGCAGGAGAAATATGACGACTTTGACAACATCATAAAATGATGAAAATACATGCTTTTCCTCTTAACCACACAATAAGTAGTAAGTATTGAAACAGCTAGCCAGCCAAGCAGCACATCAGCTGGTAGAGACTTGGAGAGAAGTGCCTAGCAGTATGCACAACGCATGCAAATTAGGTTGCTAGTTGTACTTGTTCAATAATAATAATAATAATAATAATAATAATAATAATAATAGTTTCTTTATGATACACCTTAGTTGTTAGTTTGCACCTATAATTGTACACTGTTTAACTTATTTTCACGAAAATCAAATCTTTTTCATCTTATCTGTCTGTCTGAGTACAATGTGTAATTTAAAATACAGGTAAAAAGCTAGTGAATTTTAATACAGAAAATTTTAGTAATGGTTACAAAAATGACATCAACATCCATAATGTCATCATGTCGTTTAACAACAAATGACCTACCTTTAGCGACTTTACCTAAAAATTTAATTGCAACACGGCCTGCAGCGCCAGCGGAGGCAGCCTCGCGCTAACGACTGCTACATGAGCTGGAGGCCCAGCTACATGTGGCGCTGCGGCCGGAAGAACCGCGGTGAAAAGTTGAGCTGAAGCGGGAAGTGAATGAGGTTTTGCTGCGGTGAGAACTGGGGCGTGGCCCAGGTTCGTTTAAGGCCTGCCGCTGCGACCTAAAGCTCAAGGAGAGCCAGGTCTTGTGCGTGACAATGGTAGTGTCGAGTGAGGCGAGTTCGAGGCTTTGCTCGATCTATTGGCCGCCTTGGCTAATTTGCAGGGTGAAGAACAGATCGTACAGATCAGCTTTGTTTACCCTCCGTGAGAATGGTTCGTCGGAAATAAATGAGTGTTTGCTTCAGCCTTAAATATTATCCACTTTCCGATCGGAGGATACATTGGCATGGACGAATGATATGAGGATGTCGGGGAAGTTGGAAGTCTCGCCGGTGGAGGCGAGGTTAAGCCTCGGAGTTGTGGAGAGCGTGTGACTGGTCGAGCAGAGCAGCGGCCGCGATGAAGCCTGGTGCTCGGCGGCGTGACTGGCAGAAAAGGAGTGAGCCTAGGGCCGGCAGATTGCGACGGAGGATACGAAAGAGCCCCAGTACAGGTCTCGTCGTAGTACAGAAAAAGTTGAGTCTGTGATATAATGGCTAAAGGAGCAAAACTGAATGCTGGAAAACTTTTGTGGAACTGAGGTAAGTTGGCTATATATATATATATATATATATATATACGTATTGTGCTTGTTAAGGCGATTAGCTGAGGAGCTCCACCTGGGCCAGACTGATCGATTATCTGATCGTGCTCCTCCCGAACCTTGTTAATAAAACATCATATAGTTTGTGCAATTACATTTATTTAAATTGAATGCTAAAAGTTCATATTGATCATGTTCTGTTTTGTAATGTTAATATAAATCATACACTGTCAGAATAAAAAGGTTGCATGTTATGCATGCAACAGCCTGTCACTGGCAGTCCCTTATGAAAATTAACCATGGTTTTACTAAAGTGACCGTAGTTTAACTAGAGTATTTGTAGATTTCCATGGTTACCACTACAGTAAGCATTATTTTAACCATGTGTAAACAAAATATATAACCTAATAAGTTGCAGTTAAGGTGTATTGAATGTTAAAATGTGTTTCAAATAAAATATATTTCAAATATAATAGTAAGTGGGTATCATAACCTATTTTACTCTTAGTAATTTAATAAGTTAATAAATTTCATAATTTAAAAGTTCAGTTTAGAAGTATTGTATCAGTATCGGTATCGGTATCGACGATACTGGCCTTTCAAAAGTATCGGTATCATATCGAAAACAAAATAAATGGTATTGCCCATCCCTAACCTACATTGCTTTCAACTGGAAACTTAAAATAAAAAAAACGCATGTCTCTAGATTTGACCTCTATCTTGCATTTTTAATGCAAAAACATGCTCTGTGTGAATGGCACCTAAGCAATTTGTCTGAGAGACAGGCCAAAACTGAAGTCGTTCTTTACTAGCAATCAGTAGTGATGGGAGTTTTTGAAGCACAGCTTCATGAAGCTTTGAAACCTTTCACTAACCAGTGGTTCGGAGCACTGCTAACGTCACAAGATTTCAGTAAACAAGGCCTTATATATATCTATATACGTCACGTGACAGATAGCGTTTAATCACCCTAGTTACCAGGTGTGTTCATTTAGTTAAACGCAATGAAACGCAAAGTCAGCCTCGGATGACAGATACAATACAGCGAAAATATAAGGAGCTAATCTGATTAATCAAAAAACAGAATAGATTTTATTTTATAACAAACATTTAGGACTAATCACCCAACATGTGGCACACGTAAACTGATGGCAAATATCGCGATGTGTGCTGAATGAGACTTCTTGAACGTGATTTCATAGCGACAAACATCTCATGTCCTTCGCGTGTATTGTGTATTGACGCTAAAAGTTTCCAGTTGAAAGCAATGTAGGTCCTAGTTCATCGATATAGCGACGCCAAGAGGTACCTTTGGCGTCTTCACAGTGACGCTGTTCTGCAGTTTTTGACGCCTTGGAAGTAAGAATGGGTTGAGTGCAAGAGGTTCAAATATTGGGGGGGGACAGTTTGGCCATTTCTCATTATTGGTGGTGGGGGGTGGGGTTGTCCTGGTTATGGCCCTGGTTAGGCCTGAGTTTTCATTTACACAATGTTGACCAACAGGCGTCACCAGCATTTGGTCTTTAAAGCTCTTCGAAACAGTGAATGATTTTGCAAAGCAAAGCAAATTGGTTCATTTGGTTCAATGCTTCAAAAAGGTTTGTTTCTCCCATCACTGGCAATCATCTCTTCTACCATAGTACTCAGATCCCATTTGCAGTTACGCTTAGTCATGTGACACACTAAAACCAATGGAATATTGCGAGCTCTGGCCAGGGCCGAGTTATCCTAATGGGCAACATGGGCTGTAGCCCAGGGCACCGCAAAAGCTTAACTGGCTCTGGCGAAGGCAGGCGATTGTTGATTGAATAACGACAAAATATCAGTCTGCTCTTTGCACAAAGGTATTGTACATCTTCAGAAGACTTGCAATAAAGCACACCAGTAAAATATGATTCTATACTGGTGTTTTTTTTTTTTGGCCTGTTTTGAAGTTTGGCAGTATAAATCACCATTTGTAATGTGGGTATTTTGTGTGTGCTGTACTGGTATTCCCTCTATTATGGGGCCAAATGTCCCCACAAGGATATTAATAGCAGGAAATAATTTGGAAAAAAAAATTTTTTGGAAATGTTTTTAGAGCTTGAAGCAATGCAGTTTGAGAAAAGTGTAAATGAATTACACAACTCTCGATCTGTTTCATGATATTAACAGATTGGTTGTCTTATACTTCTGTCATTTTTCCCAAAAAAATGCCCATTTCCTTTCAAAGAGGAAATGAATACCACAGACAAAAGGCTGCATGACAATGACAGGCGTTTAATCTTGAGAGAATACAGTAGATGTGATCACGAATACCTTCGCTCTGTTGTATGTTGCCTCTTTCTTGCTTATTTTTCCTTAGGGCTCCAACATGTCAAAGGGTTCGAATGAACAAGCAACCTAAAGCATCAACATTGAGCTTTCTTTTTGTGAGATTGAATGTCGATTAGCTACTCAAATTGTCCACGTTCTGTTGAATCTGAGAAACATGATTTGGTTGCTTGTGGTGTCAACAAAGAAACTTGAAAAAGTCAGCATGTTTACTGATGTTATTGGATACTCGTTGCCACACAAGAGATTCATATAGAATCATGCATTGACTTTCCCAGAGGATTAGGAACATATTTGTTGCTGTATTTGATGACTGGGTGGTCCAATATTATATGATTGTCAAAAATGCAGCCTGGTTTACAGAAAGTTCTGTAGAAAATAAAGCAAATCGACATTACAAATGGACAAAATTACAATGGACAAATGGACTCAATCCACTGAAAACAGATGAGTTCAAATAGTGCAGAACAGATCGGATGGCCCTCAAAACCAAAAAAAGACCTTCATCTTTATTGTGATATCTCTAAAATATGCATATTTTCCAACCAGCTCTCTGGGGTCAACCAAAATGTTTTATTTTCTTTCTTTCTCTCACACGTCTACTGTCGGAACGAGGAGCGAGGAGACACAGGAGTAACTCAACTTCACAAATTTTAATGAACAGGGTAACACACATGGAGATGACGTTTAACACAGGACGCTAGACACAGGAAACACTGGGCTTATAAACACAGGGAACGTAATCAGGGAGAACTGAAACAGGTGGAGTAATTAATCAACAACCATGGAAACTAATGGGGGAACACCTGAAATCAAAGAACACAAATCAAGACGAGGGAGGAACTAGGTCACAGGGAGCATATGAAGAGAAAAACACCCAGTCCTGGGACAGTGACATTTCACCCCCCTCCCGGAAGGCACTTTCTTTCTTTCTTTCTTTCTTTCTTTCTTTCTTTCTTTCTTTCTTTCTTTCTTTCTTTCTTTCTTTCTTTCTTTCTTTCTTTCTTTCTTTCTTTCTTTCTTTCTTTCTTTATCTCTCTCTCTCTCTCTCTCTCTCTATGGGGAGTGTTACTTGCTTTTAGACAAACTGAACAAAAGTTTAAACTGGAAACCATGATTTAAAATAACATTTAAAATGTGACAACTTACTCTTTATGCAACTTTATGTAAATACTGAAATCAACCATCAAAACAAGTTGACTTTTGTTAGTTATTTTATTGTGTTCACTTGTTACTCAATAGTTATTAGTTTGTATAATAGTTATTATAATAGTTATTACTTTTACTTTTTTTTTTTACAGATAAAAGTGTAATTAAACAACATCACATCTAGACCTGATTTCCACCACATCTTGGAGCTAGGCTAAGTACAGTTATTTCACATTGATTGGAGCAGTCAGACCATTTTTTACATCGTCTATAGCAAATAGATTTATCACATGTGACATGATGGCCTATTTGACCATTGTGAGGCTGGCTTTTTTATATACTTTTATATACTGACTTTTGGATATATAGGATCATGGGGAACCGATAAAAAAGTACAGGGAGAGAGAAGGGAAGCTGAAACTCGAGTATGGTTCTCTATGTTCCTCCGGAGCAATGCGCTTCACCTGAAATACTCCATGTCACTTATCTAGCAGCTACTGTACAAACGAAACTGTGATGATGGTGCTTTCTATTTTGTGTTTTGGGAGAGAATGGCCCTTGATCAAATAACAGAATCCCAGTCCTGAAAGATAAGATTATTATCACTTAGAAACACAATATTGATATATCCATATTTAAACACCTATACCTATAATTAAGCTTTATGCCATCCCTTACGAAAATTAACCAAGGCTTTATTATAGCAAAAGTTTTATCATATTTTTGGCAGATTGATTACCATTTGTATAACCACAATTTTACTACAAATTCCATGAATAAACTATGGTTAGTGCAGCAAAATAATGGTTAATTTGTGGTTACCTTTTTATTTTTCATATATATACGAAAGATATATACGAGCTATAGCCTATAATGTTTATTTACATTTATGTTATTTGAATAATTATTGCAATTATTTGTGTTTATTTTATAATAATGCATTTTAATAACACTGTTACATGTATAAAACAGCAATAAAACAGTATTACTGAAAACATAGTCTTTTAAAATATAAACCATCTGTATAGGCTACTGATTGGCCACGGAGTTGATAAATCTGTACACTTGACCAACACTTTCTGCAGTGTCCATATGTCACCACAAGAGGGTACCCGTCCCTTTCAAGGGGTCCGAACTGATCTCTCTCAACAGCCTAATATAGCTGCTGCTAAGAACATGTCCATGGCCATAATTCTAGATTGTTTCATGTTTGTTAAGAAGTAGTGTTATATATTACTTTTGCATTATGAATTCCTCATCCAACACTTGGCTGGTTTTCAAAGCGTTTTAGCCACTTTTCAGTCAAGTATGTGGCCATTGTTGTCTGCCATTTATTTAGCTAGTATTTCCCTGTCTGTTTACCTCTGTAAATATCAATCTTTCTGTTTGTCTGTTATAACTTTAATATTGACTGCCTTTCCAGAAAATCCACCCCACCCCAAACACACAGGCAAAATATGGAAACAGAAACAGACACACATTATTAATGCAGGGAATGAATTTTACTGTCAAACTATAGATGTTCATTCACATCCCAACAAATCATGCATTTGACAAACATCCAAGGGAAGTTCAATTAACAATTAAATGTAGATTTCCCTCAGAGGCACTGCATAGGGGAGTCCAAATTCAATTACCTCTCAGATTGATCGTTCTTTTTTTCTTTTTTTTTTACATTTGGGAAATCACTGTTAGTTTCATTTTATGTTTGTTTAAATTATTCCTGGAAACTGATGCATAGACCTAACCACTGTCAAATTACTTCTTTTTTTTTTTTTCAATGTGAGATGTTCGGATGTTGCTAACAAAATGTTCTTTCATAACATCATAACAATCACCAAAATAACTTTTTAAAGTTACTATCAATCGTTTTTCAAGTGGAGAGTTAAATAATATGACACACAAGATCATGAATTGCCTTTAGTCAAAGGAAACAGACACACATTATTAATGCAGGGAATGAATTTTACTGTCAAATTATAGATGTTTATTCACATCCCAACAAATCATGCATTTGACAAACATCCAAGGGAAGTTCAATTAACAATTAAATGTAGATTTCCCTCAGAGGCACTGCATAGGGGAGTCCAAATTCAATTACCTCTCAGATTGATCGTTCTTTTTTTCTTTTTTTTTTTACATTTGGGAAATCACTGTTAGTTTCATTTTATGTTTGTTTAAATTATTCCTGGAAACTGATGCATAGACCTAACCACTGTCAAATTACTTCTTTTTTTTTTTTCAATGTGAGATGTTCGGATGTTGCTAACAAAATGTTCTTTCATAACATCATAACAATCACCAAAATAACTTTTTAAAGTTACTATCAATCGTTTTTCAAGTGGAGAGTTAAATAATATGACACACAAGATCATGAATTGCCTTTAGTCAAAATCCCTGAGATAATATTAGGGATCCCAGAAAATTAAGTTAAAATAATAAAATATAGTCATTGATTGTTGAATTGAATGGCGTTTTTTTGTGTTTACCACATTGTAAGAAAATTGCAAATTCCTCTGAAAAATTCTCCCGTTAATCTAATTAAACCATATTACGTGGTTGACATAAATTACATTACATCTTTAAAGCAATTTAAATATAACCATAAGTGATTGTAAGTAAAATATAAACATGAGTGATTGGACAGTGTCGAATCCTGACTAATTACATTATTCAGGTAATTATATTCAAATGAGTTCACTGCCTGATTTCAGAAGCCAGTGCACACAGTAAAATGGTTTAGTTGCAAAGCATTCATTTTATTTCCTGGTTTGGGGTCTTTTTTTGAAGGATCCAGTCGTCCAATATTACCAGGAACTGTACAAGAGAAAACAATAAATCCAAGTTATTAAAATACTGTTATTGTTTCATTAGTATGTTCATGGGTTATCTTTGTGCCTCCTATTCTTCATACAATTCAGAATGAGGCACAGCTGAAAGGTTTGTTTAAGCTGCGCCCTCTACTGTACAGACATGAATTTGCAAAAAATAAAAATAAATGTAATAATATAAACTAGTGCTGTCAAACAATTAATCTCGATTAATCGCATCCAAAATAAAAGTTGTTGTTTACATAATATATGTATGCATGCTGTTTATATTTATTATGTATATATAAATACACACACATGCATGTACAGTATATATTTCAGAAAAATATGTTATGTTTATATATTAAATATATTTATTTATAATATACATTTTATGAATATAAACATAAACATGTAAATACATGTAAATATTTTCAAAATATATACTGTATGTGTGTGTATTTATATATACATAAATATACACAGTACACATATTATGTAAACAAAAACTTTTACATTATTAATACAGCCAGCAGCCATATCACCCTGAGGCCAAAGACTGGTTACCCACTGAAGCTAAGCAGGACTGAGCCTGGTCGGTACCTGGATGGGAGACCTCCTGGGAAAACTAGGTTGCTGCTGGAAGAGGTGTTAGAGAGGCCAGCAGGGGGTGCTCACTCTGTGGTCTCTGTGGGTCCTAACGCCCCAGTATAGTGACGGGGACATTATACTGTCAACAAGCACCGTCCATTGGATGAGACGTTAAACCGAGGTCCTGACTCTCTGTGGTCATTAAAAATCCCAATTCGCCCATTGGCCTCTGATCATCATGGCCTCCTAACAATCCCCATATCTGCTGATTGGCTTCATCACTCTGTCTCCTCTCCACCAGTAAGCTGGTGTGTGGTGGGCGTTCTGGCGCACTATGGCTGCCGTCGCATCATCCAGGTGGATGCTGCACACTGGTGGTGGATGAGGAGACACCCCCTGACAATGTAAAGCGCTTTGAGTGCCTAGAAAAGCGCTATATAAATGTAATGAATTATTATTATTTTTTTTTATGCGATTAATCGCGATTAATCGTTTGACAGCACTATTAAAAACAAACGACCAGATGAAAAAAGTCTAACACAAAAGTAACAGATCTTTCCATAAAAAGTAATGTTATTAGTTACTTTTTTAGGGAGTAACGCAATATTGTAATGCATTACTTGTAAAAGTAACGTTCCCCAACACTGGTGACTTTTTATCTCACAATTCAGACTTTTTTTCTCGCAGTTGCAGCTTTACTTATCACAATTTGGATTTCTTACCAATAATTGCAAGTTTATATCCCGCAATTCTGAGGGAAGAAAAGTGAGATATTATTATTATTATTTTATTTTTTTTATGCGATTAATCGCGATTAATCGTTTGACAGCACTATTAAAAACAAACGACCAGATGAAAAAAGTCTAACACAAAAGTAACAGATCTTTCCATAAAAAGTAATGTTATTAGTTACTTTTTTAGGGAGTAACGCAATATTGTAATGCATTACTTGTAAAAGTAACTTTCCCCAACACTGGTGACCTTTTATCTCACAATTCAGACTTTTTTTCTCGCAGTTGCAGCTTTACTTATCACAATTTGGATTTCTTACCAATAATTGCAAGTTTATATCCCGCAATTCTGAGGGAAGAAAAGTGAGATAAGTCATATGATGCGATTTAAATTTTTCCTTTCTCTTTGGAGTGTTACAAGCTCTTGGTGCATAAAGAAGATCTGTAAAGTTGCAAAGACTAAAGTCTCAAATCCAAAGAGATATTCTTTATAAAAGTTAAGACTCTGCCACGCCTACCTAAAACGGCTCGTTCTAACACGCCCCCACATATTTACGTCACGATGTGGGAAGATTTGCATAACGCCGCCCAAATATTCACGCAGAGAAAGAAGGCGTAACTTTTATTCTCGCTGTAGTATTGTTGTTGCCACCGCCATGTCGTGAAGAGCTGTGTGTTTCGTTGTGAAAGCGTTTGGTCGTTTGAGACGTTTGGTCTTCCAAAAGAGGACGATATCCACTTCGTCATGCCTAGAGCTGATCCGTGCTGGGTTGGGGTAATGGGTTTTAATGTTTTTGTCTCGTCGCTCCGGCCGGACAGGGCATCATCACAGTATGGTAAGGGGTGTAACATTTCCGTCACACGCTTGAGGTATTCGGCCAATCACAACGCACTGGATAGCTGGCCAATCAGAGCATACCTCGCTTTTCAGACCGATGAGCTTTGTAAAAATCGACGCGTTTCAGAAAGGCGGGGCATAGAGGAGAAACAATAATGTACAGTATGTGGAAAATAATGTGTTTTTGAACTTTAAATCGCATAAACACATTTCATTACACCAAATACACAAAATAATGTTCTTTTTAGCAGCATCATATGACCCCTTTAAATAATTAGTTAGTTTGTTCGTTTTTTTGTTCATTCATTCATTCGTTCGTTCGTTCCCATGGCAGAAAAGGGATTACGTTCCTCATTATAGATATGCATATGCATTCTATTTTTTTTATCTTTAATAACAAAATAAAAAGGTGACAATGGAAAATGGTTGAAATTAATTAATAAAAATACAAGTAAAAAAATATATTGTTTTATACTCTTCCTTTAAAAGTTTTTAAATGCTGCCACTTTTTTCTTGCCCTTTTCATGAAACACATAAAACAATCCATTGAAAAAAATCATAATTGTGCCACTACAATACAATTATTTTACTATTAACCAAATCAATACTGCAACAACATAATTGATGCCACTTTTGTTTCTAAAGTTCCCAGTGAGGAAATGTGTTACTCTGACTACAAAGTCAAATAGTTTGATTGCTGGATTCAAACTGAACTGTTATTACCAGCAGTGCTGTTGCCACTGCTTTCTAAATAGTGATCAAGTGAAGCATGTAGCCTATTTCAGGAATTGGAACCGAAATTGTTTTCTTAACAACATTCTTCAAAATATCTTCTTTTGTGTTCAACAAAAGAAACTCATACAGTAAATGATGACAGATTTTTATACCTGTGGGTGAACTATCCCTTTAAGTCTATAACAGAATCCTGGTTTGCAGATGTGATGTGACACTGACAAGAGAAGTGTATTATAATGGACTTTACTGTGGATTAGTCCTGGGCTCAGAGAGGGAGGACTCTCTCTATTGTGTGTAATGAACTAGCCGTACCTCACTGTTTGAAGGACATCCATCCCATCCCATTATCTTTTTCCTTGATAGAGCACTGAGAGTAAAGAGAGGCTTCAATTAAGGAGTGCCAAATATTTCATGTCTTCAGTTTTGAGGAACAGAGCATTATGATACTTCATATGCATGTTTGCCTTATTTTTTCAAATCAGTTTGACATGTAGATGTTCTCAGTCTTACCCATTCCAACACTGCTGCCCACACATGTGACTGAAAGACAGAACATAACATGCATTTTTAAAGTAATTTCAGTTATTTACTGTTCAATCACCACAGATATCCTGAACTATAGTGGCCCCAAAAATATTTGTACCGGTGCATTACTTACAAAAATCTGAATTTCACTGCATTATATGATAAAATAGCAAAGCGAGTGGCATTTGTTTCAAAGAAAGATAAACAAACATTTCACACAGAAGTTTGTTAAGTTTAAAAGGAAGACAAAACGTATTGTTACACTTCCGGTTCCATGTTCATATGATTTGTTTCCATTTGGTTTGATATTTTATCTAATGCAATGAAAAGCAAATCATTTCTGGGCTTCTTCATTACCTGAATACAGCCTGCTGTTACAGAACTGGACCTTGCTTCCGTCTGGATTCAGTGGGGCGACGACCACTGAGTAGACCTGACCGCACACGATCTCTGACACAGTGCATGTGTAGCTGCCGGGCTCTGGGCTGCACGTGTGAGTCCTGTCGCTTCCGGTGACTTCTGCTGTGTATTTGGTGAGGGCACTGCTGGACCTCCAGCGCACAATCAGCGTGTTATTGGTTCCTCTATAGAGACGGATGCCTGAGGGACAGCACTGACCTTGAGAGAGATGGGAACGTTTGATGAAACTTCACACTTACATTCTGTGATAAGATTGAACAGGTGACATTATTGCTTACACACGTTAGCCAGCATTAATTACTGGCAAAATTGTATAAATGCTGCATTAACTACAGTACAACAATGCCTAAATATCTATTTGGCTGTTGGCTAACATCATTTTCCTATCGAAAGGTAACTCCCGTTGTGTCGTCACTGACGACTCTATGAGGAAACTCCTCTGTAGTAACAGTAGTTTCCCCTAACAGTCGTCAATGACTGATAAGTCACCTTATCTCAGGGAACTGAGGTTATGTGAGTAACCGGAGCTTTTTCCCCAGCTGTGTGTCATTTCAGAGGCAGAGCAAGTTATTACATTTTAATAAAATATTGTAGATTAATTTTTCTTTACGATGTGTACACTTGAATGAAGAATTCTCTGGAAACTTTAGGTTAATTTCATGTTAACTCCAGAAGTAATGCCGTCTTCACATGCTATTGGCTAAAGTCACAAATTGGACATGAATGGCCCACTAAAGTCATATTTACCCCAGAGATATTTTTAATATCCAAGTTTTTGAGTTAGACGGGCATTAAGCTTTAAATATGGCAGAGGAGAGAAACATTTCTGTTGTGTTAAGTTTTCTTTGTTGTTTCCACAAAATGGACATTGCTTTCTCTTACCATCACAGTCATGTTTTTAAAGAGAGAATTAGAGAGAGTAGAATTTATTTGACCGGAATTCTGACATCAATTTGGAATTCTGACAATCAAGCACGTTTATATGAATGTTTGGTTGCCATCAATCGGAACGTTCCATTTTATTCAAATTCTGTTGGATATTGGCTAAATATCTTCTATATATTCTGGGTTTAATAAGATTTTACCAAGGAATAGGCAAGAAGGAACCTGGTGTCCTTCATGATACCTGTTCTGTACGACAACAAAGCACTTGAATGCAAAAAAAAACAAAAATACTCCTAATTATAGAAGGAAAGTATAAAATTACCAATAGCACATGAAGGTAGCTTTAAAAATCACTCATAATAAATTTATGGAAGCAGTGCAATTTTTATATTATTGCTGTCTAATGAAAAAGACATATCTCCGCTTTTGAGAATTTTGACTTTTTTACCATAAACTTAAGAGTTCACCTTAAAGGGTTAGTTCACCCAAAAATGAAAATTAGCCCATTATTTACTCCTAGGCGTATATGACTTCCTTCTTTCAGTTGAATCCAATAAAAATTGTATTTGATCTTTCAAGCTGTTTAATGGCAGTCAGCGGGTGTTGCAGTGCATCAGTCCAAAATAAGTGAAATAAAGCGCATCCATCCATAATAAAAAGTGTATCACACGGCTCTGGGGGGTGAACAAAGGCCTCCTGTAGCGAATCAATGCGTTTTTGTAAGAAAAATATCATTATTCAAAACGTAATAATCACTTTAATCTAGCTTGTGCCAACAGTTGTACACGGAAGCAGATCCGGGAGGATGACGTATGAGGTTAGCATTGCGCATGCGCCGGTGAGTCTCATGAAAACCAACGTTTGTTAACAGGAGCAAAGGAAGCAAAGTTTCCTTACTTTAGCAAAGGAAAACCAGTCTCCTCCTGGCTTATACCGAAATCCTCCGACTTTCTTCTTTACAAATCCTCATTTTGTACTTCTAATAAGTGACCATTGTTTTGTTTTGATCTCTCCGCTGCGCTTCCGCGTGCGTCACTTCTGAGCGGCGCATGCACAAAGCTGAATTCATACGTCATGCTCCCGGAGCTGCTTCCTGTGTACAACACTGAGCGCAAGCTACATTAAAGTGATTATTACGTTTTAAATATGATTATTTTTCTTACAAAAATGCATGGATTTGCTACAGGAGGTCTTTGTTCACCCCCCGGAGCCGTGTGAGACACTTTTTATTTTGGATGGATGTGCTTTTTTCACTTCTTTTGGACTGATGAATGCAACACCCTCTGAGTGGCATTAAACAACTTGAAAGATCAAAGACAATTTTTTATATAACTCCGACTGGATTCATCTGAAAGAAGAAAGTCATATACACCTAGGATGCCTTTAGGGTGATTCATAGGCTAATTTTCATTTTTGGGTGAACTAACCCTTTAACAGATGTGTAACGACAGAATTCTGTTGACAATATGGTGCTAAAGATGACATTTTGCACAATTTATTTTTATAAAAAAAAGTGTTTTCATGCTCTTGAGTCATGCATTTTTTGGACATACTTTTCACTGGACACTGACTCTGTGTATTTGTGTTAGTTCTACCACTAATGGCATCACGGTCAGTTCTGAGGACGTACTGGCAGAGAATCCGTGGTAGATGCACTCCGCCTTGTGTCCGGTGCGACTGATGGCCTCCAGGGAGACCGTGTAGTTAGTGCCACAGGTGATGCATCCCATCACGCATTCTGTTTCCATAGTGTGACACTGCGCATGGCCGCGTGGTGAAGACAGAGAGGCGATGAACGTCTGGGCGCCGTTAGCGTGTGACCAGGTCACGTTGGTCATGGCCTGAGTCACCTGGCTCACCGTGAGATTGTCTGGACAGCAAGGTGCTGAAAAAACAAATAAAGTACACTTTTAAACTTGTGTTTTGAAACACAACCTACACATCTTACAAGACAGCATTCTAATAGAACAGAATAAGTGACCAGGAAGTACACAAGAGACTTGCCTCACATTTGATTTCAGTTGTTTTCTGTTAGCAACTAATGCCATCATAAGCTTAAGCATACAGCACATACTCCACAAATATTGGTTAAAATAACCCATTTAAAATTTTATTGAAGTATTATATTGATACTTTTTTTAACGTTTTCTTAAAAACACCCTGCTGGAAAAAAACAAAACAAATAAAAGGCATTACAGAATTTCTACAAATACCCTTACAAACATTACAATCCATCAACTATTAATCATTAAAACTATTAAATAAAATGTTTTTTGTAGTGTGTTTTGGGACATATTCCATTAGGATTTAGTGGTTTTAACAAGCCACCAATAAAAGGCAACAAATTACCAATAGAGACCCACAGGGACCATTACAGTTTCCATTAAAACCAATACAATTCATTTATATAGATCAGTGATTATAACCAGTAAAACTATTACAAGTTCTGTGATGGGTTGTTTTTTGTTCAGAAGGTAACGTTTCTCTTTCTCTTGTTTCAGTCATCTTGAATGTAACTGTAGGTTTTGGAATTATTATTATTTTTTGACCCAATTGGCTTCTTGACTGTTTGAAAACCTAACCTGTTTCCAGTGGAACGGTGTAACTGGGCATGCTCTCTCCAGCTGAGGTTGATGCGATGGCACTGACTTCATAGACGGAGCCACAAGGCAGGTTGGACACCAGACAGGAAGAGTCGTTTGAGTGACAGACGTGTGTGTCACCCACTGAGCCAATCACACTGACGGTGTAGTTGGCAACTGTGTTATCAGAAGTCCAGCTAACCAGCACACTAGAACTAGACGTGTTAGTCTGGCTCACACTGGTGATCTCAGGCATGCATGGAGCTTTCCGGAAGAAAGAAAAAGAGAGAGAGAGTGTGTGTAAAGTATATCTGTGAAAGATTGGATGTATGTTCCACTTTGTGTGCGTGAATTTACCTGTTTCATGTGTTTGTGGACTGCAGGTGAGGTTGCAGCCGCTTACGTCGTTGCAAGGTATGATGACTACACTGTATTTGCTGTTGCAAGTGAGGTCAGAGAGGGCACACCTGGGTGCCGTGTCATTACACAGAATCACTTTGTTTGCATCCACAGCACGGGTCTCATACAGATCCGCACCCCGCACAGGAGACCACTCCATCATCAGAGTCTCCCAAAAAGCTGCGGAAACCGTGGTGAGCGCTGGACAGCAAGGCACTGTGGATAGCAGGTGGAAAAGAATACGTTTTTTTAATGTAAAAGCATTTTTTTATTTAAAAAAAAAAGGTCAGTGAAAAGCAGCTATTGCTACTAGGGGAAAGGTCGTTCTAGAATAGTAGATCTAAAATAAGCCTGTGAGTGCAACATGATTTCATCAATATTTTTACCTGGTTTCTTAGATGAAAAGTATTGTACATTTGAATGTGTGTTTCTTTAAGTAATTCACTGGCATTTAGATTCCCTATATGTGACCCTGGACCACAAAGCCAGTCATAAGTAGCACAGGTATATTTGTAGCAATAGCCAACAATACATTGTATGGGTCCAAATTATCGATTTTTCTTTTATGCCAAAAATCATTAGGATATTAAGTAAAGATCATGTTCCATGAAGATATTTTTTACATTTCCTAAAGTAAATATATCAAAACTTAATTTTTGATTCGTAATATGCATTGCTAAGAACTTCTTTTAGACAACTTTAAAGGCAATTTTCTCAGTATTTAGATTTTTTTGCACCCTCAGATTTTCAAATAGTTGCATCTCGACCAAATAAAAAAAAACATACATCAATGGAAAGCTTATTTATCTATACATACTTTCAGATGATGTATCTCAATTTCAAAAATAGAGACTTTTGACTGGTTTTGTGACATGACTTCAGAGCTAACATACATGGACAACAAACCATTTTACAGCATCTTTAACACTCACAGGTGGTGTGGTTGAGGAGAGGTCCCGGGGGACTTTGTCCAGCATGGTTGTGTGCAAACACACTCATGATGTAAGAGTATCCGCAGTGGCAGTGAAACTGACAGTACAGCTCAGTCGAGTTGCACATCCCCTCAATGCCATCGTCACTTTTAATAAAGGTGGTGTAGTACTCTGCATGAGGGACGGCGCTCCACTTCACAGAACAGTTACCGGGCACCAATTCCTCCACCCAGATGGGTTGCGGGGGACAAGGGACTGAAACACAACAGATTGGGCAGTGAGGGAGACTCCAAAAGGCAAGATTCAGAGTGATAATAGCTTAAATTTAATTCTGTTGTTAGTTCTTCAGACCTATGGACAGATCTATATGTAAATTACATTGTTTATGAATGGCTAACATCTTGTAATAACTAGGGCTGTGCAATTAATAGGATTTTTGTTTCATTTTTGATTATGGCTTCAAAAAATGATAAAAACACAATGGAAAAAAAAACGGTGCACTGTTGCCCTTTCTACGTAACATCCAAAACATCCGTAACGTCCAAATCATGTAGCATTACTGTCAAAAAATATACAGTCTCTCAGTGTTGGGAAGGTTACTTTGGAACTGTAATAGGTTAGAGATTACAAGTTACCCAATTTAAAATGTAATAATTACTGTATCTATTTCAATTACTTTATTAATGTAACTGATTGCATGTGATTACTTTTTGATTACTTTTCTAAATTTCTAACAAATGTTTTCAACTGTTAATCATTTTAAAACATTTAAAACAGGTAGGGTTAACCTTACAGCAGTGCTCAACACCGATTACGGTCAGACTTTCAAAATCCTTCTTCACTTCAATTAAGATTATTATTTAATTTTAAAGCACAGCCACCACTAAATCAGACTTTAGCAGTTCTTCTTACTTTGAGACCGTTCCGAGGTTAAATACAGATTTAAAATCATAAGATATAGTTTAGCTATGATACTGTTTTTGAAATTAAATCTTTGCATAGCAAATATGTCAGGAAATGCTGGCAAATACTTTCCAGTGCCTTGGAAAAAAACAGTTAATCTTAAAAAAAAAAAAAAAAAAGAATATACAGTAGTCAACATTTGAAGTGGATCAAACCCTTTCATCAAAGTTGTCCTAAAACTTAAAACCAAATTCATTCTTGTCTTAGGACAACTTTGATTAACTTTTTTGATCCACTTCAAATGTTGACTACTGTACATAAAACCCAAATAGGAAGTTAAACAGTTATTGAGTAAGCATGTGTCCTATTGTGTGTCCTAAACTCCTGAAACATTGGTGTCAATGCAATTTAGGATGGAAATCCATTAAATCTGTGTATATGTGTGAAAATATTCAGATGTAACCCCCCTTTGTAATCATTGACATTTTCATAAGTAACTGTAATCTAATTACATTTTTTCTCAGTAACTTTACTTTGTAATTACATTACGTAATTCTGTTACATGTAATAGTCAATCATCAACACTGGACATGTTCAGTACTAAAAAAAGAGTTAAATGCATATTGAGCAACGAAAAAGTTCCCACGACCTTGTGTGTGTGCGATCTTACACAGAACAAAACACGGACAACGATAGGCTACTTTAGGCTTTGGTTGTGGGCTTAAATGGACAAATACAAAAAAATATGTCAAAATATCTGTCTGTTAAATTTTCACTTAAACACAATCGGTGGACTGGCACTGTTGGTATGTACCATAAATATGATCGGTCAGATGTTGTGTGGTAATGGTTGTCATGTCACAAACATGACAGTCATTAAATGTCCTGTTTTTGGATTTTAGTTTCAGTAAATGGACTGATGAGGGAGCTTTGTGTTGTGCATTAACATTACAGTATGTCTACATGGGGATGTCCAAACCTGTTCCTGGAGGGCCGCTATCCTGCAAATGTTAGCTCCGAACCTAATTAAACTGACGTGAACCAGCTATTCCAGGTCTTCAGAATTTACTAGAAACTTCCAGGCAAGTGTGTGGGAGCTGGTTCGGGCTAAACTCTGCAGGACGTTCACCATCCAGGAGCAGGATTGGACACCCTTGGTATGCATAGTAAATGCACGTCAAGTCCTGCTCTTAAAGGCCCCCTATCCTGCAGAGTGGCTCAAGCCCTGATTAAACCAACTAATCAAGGTCTTTAGGATCATTAGAAACTTCCAGGCAGTTGTGTTGGAGTTCAAATCTACAAGAAAGTGGTCCTTCAGAAGAAGAATTGGACACCCTTGACATAGTACATCAAACTGAGGAAGACAGTCCTGTTATCGATGATATGACAAACTTGCATGTGTGAATGGGTTTACTCACATGAAATAATCTGTACTGGGTATGAGGGGACACTGTTTCCAGCCTGGTTGATAGTGATCACTGTGACAGAGTTTGTCTCGCCACAGCTCAGAGGAATCAGGATGCAGGAGTTAGTAGATGAGGAGCAGTTCTGTCCGGTTAAGCTCAAGGCGACATACTGCTCTGCACCCTTAGCTGGGTCCCACGACACCACAATACCAGCATCAGGGGTGCTTGTCACCACCAGCTCAATGGACTGAGGAGTGGGAGGACCTGTGGAGACATACACACACACACACACACACACATACACAAAGTTTAATGTGCCAGCTATCGCAGAGTTTTAGCTGTGAAGATTTCCTAACCTCAGGGGTGTCCATTCCTGCTCCTGAAAGGTCACTGTCCTGCACAGTTTAGCTTCAAGCATAATTAAACTCCTGAACCAGGTAATCAAGGCATTGGGCCTCTATCAGAAACTTTAATTCATTCAAAAGTTAGTCATCTAATTTTGTTCTTTAAGACTGGTCAAAATTGTTAAAATTTGGTTACATAAAAACGTAGATCTAAGCTGAATCCAAAATATAAGACTGATTACCTTTTGGATAACTACTAGTTGGTCAAACTACTTCTTAAGACACTGTCTTAACATAGAGGCTAAGTTTATGCAACTGGCCCCTGGTGTGTTAAACATAAGCTAAACTCTGTGACAGGTTTTGCAGTCCAAGGAGCAGAATTGAACAACTCTGCCTAACATGCTGTACTTGGTGTGCATGCTCTGTTGGCTGCTCTTTTACTGACCCCTTTCTTTTTCTTAAGTGTTACAGTATTTACAGGTATGACAGAAACTGTGTGTATCAAGTGTAACAGTTTCTGCCTACTTAAGCATGAAGTAAACTACTCTCTCTTTCCATCTCTATTGTCTTACGTGTGATCTGGCAAACTGTAAAGTCATCTCCGGGAATGTTCTCAGGACTCCAGGCATTTCCTTTGATGCAGTATTTGGTTCCTGCCTCCAGGTCTGGAAAGTGAACCTGAGTTTCTGTGATGTTGAGGCTAATTTTGCTGTATGACCCGTCCTTGATGATGCTGAGACTGTAGAGGACAGCGTGATTCACTGGCTCCCACTTCACCAGGATGCTGCTGTTGCTGGGAGAGCTGGGGTTGAGCTGAGGAGCAGGAAGGACTGGGGTCCAACAGAAGAGGGAGAAAAGATAATAGTGAGAGATCAGACAGACATCTGCATTGTAACCAAAAGTATTGAAGATAGTTATTGACTACCAAGCTAAGTGATCTAATTCTGATCCTAAATTAATTTAGTGATATGGATATGAGGGACAGGTGTCAGATGGCTTTATGTAATAGGAGCAGTACCTATTCCTTTCCTTTCCTGCCTTGTTCTATTCTGTCCTTTTATGTCCTGTCTTTTTCTTTCCTGTCTTTTCATGCCATGTCCTGAATGTCCTGTCTATTGCTGTCCTGTCCTGTCCTGTCTCATCCTTTCCTTTCCTTTCCTTTCCTAAATGTCCTGTCTATTCCTGTCCTGTCTCATCCATCCCATTCCTTTCCTAAATGTCCTGTCTATTCCTGTCCTGTCTCATCCATCCCTTTCCTTTCCTAAATGTCCTGTCTCATCCACCCCTTTCCTTTCCTTTCCTTTCCTAAATGTCCTGTCTATTCCTGTCCTGTCTCATCCATTCCTTTCCTTTCCTTTCCTAAATATCCTGTCTATTCCTGTCCTGTCTCATCCACCCCTTTCCTTTCCTTTCCTTTCCTAAATGTCCTGTCTATTCCTGTCCTGTATAATCCATTCCTTTCCTTTCCTTTCCCGAATGTCCTGTCTATTCCTGTCCTGTCTCATCCTTTCCTTTACTTTCCTGAATGTACTGTCTCATCCTTTCCTTTCCTTTCCTTTCCTTTCCTTTCCTTTCCCGAATGTCCTGTCTATTCCTGTCCAGTCTCATCCTTTCCTTTACTTTCCTGAATGTACTGTCTCATCCTTTCCTTTCCTTTCCTTTCCTTTCCTTTCCCGAATGTCCTGTCTCTTCCTGTCCTGTCTCATCATTTCCTTTCCTTTCCTTTCCTTTCCTTTCCTTTCCTTTCCTTTCCTTTCCTTTCCTTTCCTTTCCTTTCCTTTCCTTTCCTTTCCTTTCCTTTCCTTTCCTTTCCTTTCCTTTCC
>NW_015506832.1:47062-57698 GCF_001515645.1 Sinocyclocheilus grahami | reverse complement strand
TCCTTTCCTTTCCTTTCCTTTCCTTTCCTTTCCTTTCCTTTCCTTTCCTTTCCTTTCATTTCCTTTCCTTTCCTTTCCTTTCCTTTCCTTTCCTTTCCTTTCCTTTCCGGAATGTCCTGTCTCATCCTTACCTTTCCTTTCCTTTCCTTTACCTTCCTAAATGTCCTGTCTCATCCTTTCCTTTCCACTTCTTCACTTTCCACCCTTTCATTTCCTGTCTTGCCCTGTCCTGTCCTGTCCTGGCATTTCTTATTCATCCCTCTCTCATTCATTTAGGTTCTCTCCCATTTCTTTCCATTCCTTTCTATTCCCTTTAGGCCCATTCTGGTGTCTTTCATCGCCTTCAGTCCCTCTGTTCCCTTCCCTCTCTAGTCGTGTCCATTTCTAGTTCTGTCCTGCCCTTCCCCTGGAATGTCCTGTCTGTCCCTCTCCTGTTCTTTACTGATCCCTTCCCTTCCACAGTTTCGTTTGGAAACTGGATTCTTTTTACTAAACCCTAGGCATTAACCCATAGGTTCTGCTCTTACCACTTCCTGGTGTGTCATAACTGGAACAGGTCTCAGATTGCTTAAGTGGTTTGAAGAAAACACCCAATTTTTCTGTTTTGGATCATATGCATGATGTAATTCTGTGGATATTTGTGATAAGATTTCACATCGAGGCTATTCTGAGAATTAAGTTCCCTTCCATTATTATTTCCTTGGTGACCATCTTAGGTAGAAAAAGTACTACCTGAACAATGACACAAAACTGCTGAGGGCCCTGAGGTGAAGACAGATAATTAATTTCCTGTGCCCAGTCCCTTGAGGGGGGCAGCCCTTTTGTCATAGTTCAACTTCTCATATTTTGCCTACAGAGCAAACCCGTATATTGTTACTTAGGGATACATGCGTGAGAAACCTATTCCATTGAAAATGTGAACACAAGCTATGCATGCTGCTAAAAATCAAGCCCATGATATCAGCCATATAGCTTATCCTGATCTTTCTCAATGAGAGGATAAGGTTACAGCACTGGGTGAGAGTTAGAGAATAGCCAACTCTGTCCCTTCATGAATGGATCATTTCTTTGGCCTTGAGGTCAAAGAGAGTGGAGAGAGAGTAGAAGAATATACCTGTCTTAGCCTCCACGGAGATGGAAGGCTGGCTTCTGCCTGCGCTGTTGACGGACATGACACTGAGAGTGTAGTCTGTGTATGGCTGGAGGTTGGTGACAGTCCCCGGAGAGCCGGGTACTGAGATCTCTGAGAAGAAAGATCCGTCATTTGTCTCAGCACGCAGGATGTAGGAAGTGGCACCGGAGACCAAAGTGAATTCCACAGTGATGCTCTGGCTTTCTTTAGAGGAGGCCATCACAATGGAGGGCACATCAGGAGCTGAACAAAAGATGAGAAATGTTACAGTTCCATTAATTTCACACATCGTCAGTTAACACTGGGAGCCTAACTGATTCAAAAATATTAAACTGCAAACAAGGTCAATTCAACAAACAAGATGCTAATCAGGGATTCTATATGGAAAACCTGGAATTATCTGGGAATTTAAAAATGGTAATTTCCAAGCGTAGAAAGATCATGGAAATTTCTTTCAATTCTGAAAACGTTTAAAGTTTTTTTCACAGAGACATATTACTTCCTAGATCCCATCACTACTCTTTAGCAAGCCATGTGTAGATTTCAGTACGCACCAGTAGATCCATCCACAGCAGCATCTGTCAGCATGTTCATGTGGCTACCCAGGGCCTCAACACGAAAGGTGTATGCAGTGTTGGGATTCAGGGAATTAACGGAGCCCATAATGGTGTTCTGTCCAAAGCTGGCAAAGACCACAGGGACTTGAGAGTTTCGGAGAGAAGCTGTTACTCTGTAGGACAATGCACCTTCATATTTGCTCCAGCGTAACACCGCACTCTTTGATGTCACCGTAAAAATACTCACTGTTATTGTGCTGCCTGTAAAAGACAAGAAACTTAGCTGTCTGAGGAATTCATTAATGCTGGTTAAATATAACACAAATCATAATCAAGAACAGTGTATTTATGAGTGTGAATTTGAATTTAAACAGATACTGTGAATTTGATCCAGATGAGCAGTACCTGATGCCTGTAAATGAAACAATTCACTTTTATTAGACTGCAAACGTTCATAACAAGTGTAATTTGTACATTTTGATTTTTTTTTATTCCAATTGTTTTTCATAACTGCATCAAATTTAAAATTAGTATTAATGCATGACAGAATCATAGAAAATGTTTATTTTCTTTTATTACTTTTTTATTTAAAGAAGTACCATGTCCCTTTTCATTCACATCATTCTATGCTGCATGTTACAAAGTACTTAATTTATGAATAAAGGGAAATGTGAAGTGAATGAATAAAATTACATAACTTACTTGTGAGACTATTCCAAGCAAAAGCACCAGTCCCTTGATTCCTCCCAGGCCTGCCATCTGTTTTCTCTTTTTGATTTCTGATTTCTCTTTTTTAATCTAAACTCTGCACTCTCTTCAGTTTCTTGTGTTTTGGCTGAATATACATGGAGCTTTTCTTTAAGGCATCTCAGATACTTTAACCTAACCGCGCCTCCTCAGAAGAGCTGCCCAATAAGAGCTGGGGATGAGAATGAGCTGGCCAATCAGAAGTGAAGATGAGACATGCATGTAAACAGGTGTAACAGAAGACTGGAAGAAGAAGTCTAATGCTGTTTAGCCTATGCAGTCTAATGTAAATAATGCAGTTTATACACATTTGTGTAGTGTTACGTCCTGAGACGTATTTTATGTGTTTTAGGTTTAGTACTCAGTTAGGTAGCCTAAAGAACATTCATTCTAAAGTGTTACTCGCACAGGTATGCTGTCCCTGCAATCTTTTCTTTAAAAAAAAAAATTCAAAGGAGACATCTCCCCACAATTTATTTTGTGTAATTTTAAGGTAGTAAAACATTTATTTTGTATGCATGATTATACTGTATAATTCTGGAACCAGACATATATATTATTTTTACTGTTTTTGTGGTTCATTGCAGATGATGGTTGTTGTGAGGAGTGCATGGTGAAATTATTCTTATAAATTTTCAGAAATTGTGCTTAAAGGGGTCATATGCTGTTGCTAAAAAGAACATTATTTTGTGTATTTGGTGTAATGAAATGTGTTTATGTGGTTTAAGGTTCAAAGCATATTATTTTCCACATACTGTACATTATTGTTTCTTCTCTATGCCCCGCCTTTCTGAAACGTGTTGATTTTTACAAAGCTCATCAGTCTGAAAAGCGAGGTGTGCTCTGATTGGCCAGCTATCCAGTCAAGCGTGTGACGGAAATGTTACGCCCCTCACCATACTGTGATGCCGTGTCCCGGCCGGAGCGACGAGACAAAAACATTAAAACCCATTATAAACAAGGCATTTGTTGCATCCAGTGGGGACATAATTACGGACTATAATGACTTATACTGTCTTTTTACGCGTTGCGTTGCATCGCGCCGCGTAAACATAAAACCATGTCTGCATTTGTGATCGGAGAAATGACAAACAACAAGCGCTACTCTACACTGCTCAAAACTCGCGTTTGAATCCTCAGCAAATTTCCAAGGCTTAAAGTCTGTGAGTCAGAACAGCCGGCATTGTAGTCTACTCTCCCAGGATCTTCCCACATAGTGACGTAGACATGTGGGGGCGTGTTAGAACGAGGCGTTTTAGGTAGGCGTGGCTGACTCTTAACTTTTATAAAGAATATCTCTTTGGATTTGAGACTTTAGTCTTTGCAACTTTACAGATCTTCTTTATGCACCAAGAGCTTGTAACACTCCAAAGAGAAAGGACCAATAAATTCAATTTAAAATAACAAAAATCGTATGCAATTGAAGCATGACTTTATCTTGTTCCCTGGCCAGTAATGGTGGAAGTGTAGCTTTTTGTAATCCAGACTTTCAAAAATAAACTCACTCCGAGAAATATTTTAAAAAGTGTGCCGACCAGCCCGGTTTCTTCACCAAAACAGTGAGCTCACAAAACCTAATGTGATGCAATTGTGTTCACTTAAGCACGATGTGTGCTTGATGCTTATCATGCGTTTATAAATCTGCGCACATCTTCTGGCAAAACTATCCACATGAGCGCGCGCTCTCTCCTCCCTGGAGCCATCTGCGCATGTGTTTCTTCTCAACGCAAGATGGCAACTGCAGCAGACCACGGCTTGAAAACAATAGTTTGGCAAAGTAAGTTCATTGAGTAATCAGGTGATTTTCTACAGACACATCGTCATTTATAAGAGTTCAAGCTCAGCGCAAGAGCTGCCAGAAGTTTGAAGAGATGGGGTTATCCTGGGTGTGCTCAGAGAGTTTCAGTCGTTTTATGAAGTTGTTTAGGCGTTCGTTTTGGTGCCAGTAAGGAGACAAGGTGCAATATGGATTGTGTTCCGTGTTTTTGCGCTATGTTTGTCTCAGTAAATGTCTTGCATGTGTCATTGAGTCACAGTTTCCGTTAGCTGCTGTGCTAACGTTAGCCAGTCCAGTTCAGTTTGTGCCCTTGTGCTCACTCTGACAGTTCTGCTCCGGGTGTTCCCGTCTGGAACGGGTCAACGTGACTTTTGGAGACGCTAAGTGTTTGGGGTTATGGACTGGCATTTGTGTTCACAACACTTGATGAAAACTTGCCATAACACACACACACACGAAGTAATTTTGCAATGTTAAAGATATGGATTCAAAAGTAATTATTAGCTGATGATAATGGTGTATGTGTTTTTAAAAGTATTATAAATGGTGCACTTTCTCACATCTATATTGCAGTTATTCTAGGGGGGCCTCAGCAAATTTCCAAGGCTGTAAGATGGCTCAAATTATTTTTTTTATATACATAATCAGATTAGGAGACACAGCCACAGGTCAAGATCTACATAAAATAACAAAATAGTATTTTACACACACACACACACATACATGCTCGTTTATAATATTTCTAAGCTAAATGGTGCACTTTGACATAGTGCTGAGCGGTATGACCAAAAATCACGGTATTTTCCAAAATTATACCGGTTTCACTGTACATGACGGTATTTTTTTTTCATGCATGACCGGGTGTTAACCATATTTTCTACTGATTGAGAGGAAATCCTGCATTATATTGACTTAGATTGCCCTATTTTACTGTCATGATGAGTGAATATTGTCAAAAAATACCACACTAAATAGTGACTAAACACGACCCCTTTTAATACATGTTAACCAGGAGTCACTAGACGAACTACGCTCATATTTATAATTCCAAACAATCAGTAAGCGACAGGTGCTAGGAAACGCTGTTTTGCACTCATTTATTGACGAGTCGCCTGCGGTGCGGCCAAATGAATGCGCTGCTTCTCTGCCGCTCACTGCACAGAACACACGCCGAGAGAGGCGACACTTCTCCGAAAGTCAGACCTCGCGTTCACGGGACAGCATTGGCGAAATCTTCCAACTGAACCATAGCTAAGGTTTATCCAAAAAAGTCGCTAGGTTTGTCAGTATTCTATGGAAAAAAGCTGCTAGAAGGGTCTGAAAGTTGCTAAATCTAGTGCTAAAGTCGCTTGTGTGTGTGAGACTCGGGAGCTGATGGCAGCGGGCGCTGGATATTTGTGGCGGTCAGTGTGGATATTGTGGATGAGTTCTTCTGTGTCATCACGTTCTATTAGTTCTACAGCTTCAGTTTCAGAACGTTCACGCTTAGTAACACATACAGCTGTTCCCTCACCACAGTGCAACAGTGAAAAGGGACCCCTTTCAAACAGTGTCGCGTTCCAAAGGTTGTTTAAGCGGCATACACTGGTATTGCGGTATTTAAAAAAATCATATCATAACAAAAATAAACACCGGTATACCGCTCAGCACTACTTTCACATATCTATATTGAAGTGATTCTAGCGGGGCCTCAGCAAATTTCCAAGGCAGTAAGATGGCTCAAATGATTTTAAATGTTTTTTTGTTTTTTTTATAACATAATCAGATTAGGAGTCCATAGGTCAAGATCTACTTAAAATAACAAAATAGTATTTTACACATGCACACACACATATACATACATGGTCATATAATATAATATTTCTGAGCTGTTTCTTTTTTTACATGTCTGTGCACTCTTCATGCAGAACAAACTCAAAACAGACAGTAAATCTTCTTGGAATGTTTTCTTGATTTTCGTTTCCTGGTGCATCAGCACAACTGATTCATTGCCATAACTAACAGATTCCTTTATTCGGCATCACAGGAATCAAGGACACCCTCATTGCCGACTGCAGAAAGTCAGAAGTATGGAAGGTCAGTTTGAATGATTTATTTTCTTTCTTTTTTTTTCCCCCTGAAGCTTTCTGTTTATATTTTGCACATTTGTGGCCATTAAGGGCTATCCAGGTTCATCTGGCTTGATTGGACTCACATTGAGCTGAACTGTTTGCTCCTGCTGTAATCCGCTGCTGTATACTAAACACAGGCTGGCTCATCTGAGCAGGTCACCTACACCACATTTTCCACAATTTGAGTTGAATTACTGAAATTAACTTTTCCATGACATTCTAATTTATTGAGATGCACCTGTACTAATCAAAAACCATATTGTCTCTGGTAACCTCTTAATGAACATAAAGTCTTTATTTTATTTATTTATTTTTTGACAATATTCATTAGAAAGAACTGGTTCGCAAGAATTCACAAATCAGACTTCACTGCTCACACTGTATGTTGTTGCATGCAACCAGCAAGGAAAACACAACAAAAAGAATTGTCTTCTTTTGCTACACCCAGACTTGGTTTTCCTGTCTGAGCACATTCATTTCAGATAATTGCAAGCTTAACTCTACCAAAACATCATTTATTTTTCTGTGCCATTGTAGATTTCTTTTAAACTTGACATGAAGTCAAAATGTACAAGCTAGTTTTAAATGCATGTTACAGATCTTATTGTGAACAGTTCATCAGTCTATATCTTTTTTTCCCCTCCAAAATGCCCCTAAAAATGTGCATTCATCTGCTTCCAGTTTTTGAGTACAACACCCACATCTCAATATCCAGTTAACAACCAATACACAAAACCAAGTGCCACCCTACTTTTTTTTTTCTTTTTTAATATTCGGTTACATTCACATGTGTCAGAATACAGAAGAAAAGATCTGTCACTACTTTAGCTTCATCACAACTTTAAAGAATACTGGAATGTAGTGAAAGTTGACGTTCAGTATCTTATGTTTAATGACTATTTTCCGATCATGGTTATGTGTTAAATGAAGTCAGTCAATCAGAGATACAGTATTTGGTAACGCTTTATTTTAAGGTGTCCTTGTTACACGTTACATGTGCTTACTATTATAACAATAAATTATGCATAATAACATGCAAGTAACCCTAAGCCAAACCTAATTCTAACCCTATATTAAATACATGTAGTTAATTAATATTACTCCGTACTTAAAGGGATAGTTCACCCAAAAAAGAAAAATTGATGTTTATCTGTTTACCCCCAGGGCATCCAAGATGTAGGTGACTTTGTTTCTTCAGTAGAACACATTTGATGATTTTTAAGTCCAACCGTTGGAGTCTATCAGTCGTATAATGCATGGCAATGGTAACAAAGTCTATGAGTGTAAAAAAAAACATGCACAGACAAATCCAAATTAAACCCTGCGGCTCGTGACGACACATTGATGTCCTAACACACGAAACGATCGGTTTGTGCCAGAAACCGAACAGTATTTATATAATTTTTTACCTCTCATACACCACTATGTCCAACTGTCTTTGTGTGTGCACGGCTTCAGGTGCGTGCGGTGTGTACGCGTGAAAACATACAATTTTATTTTTTGGGTGAACTGTCCCTTTAAGCGTATAATTACACTGTGACAAGGACACCTTAAAATAAAGTGTAACACAAAATTTTAAAGGGTTAGTTCACCCAAAAATGAAAATTCTGTCATTAATTACTCACCCTCGTGTTGTTCCAAACCCGTAAGACCTTCGTTCATCTTCGGAACACAAATTAAGATATTTTTGATGAATTCTGTCAGCTGTCTGACCCTCCCATAGACAGCAAGTGTCCTTACATGATCAAGGTCCAGAGACGTAGCAAGGAGATCGGTAAAATAATCCATGTGACATCAGGGGTTCAACCGTAATTTTACAAAGCATATAGTAAATATGAATATTTTTGTGTGCAAAAGAAAAAAAATAACGACTTTATTCAACAATTTGTCTCTTCCGCGTCACCCTGGTGCCATTTTGGAGAGTATTCACTGAACGTAAACAGCGTATGCTGTTCTGTGTCAGCTGCGCCACCCTGCATGTCGCTAGGGTGATGTGGAGGAGACAAATTGTTGAATAAAGTCGTTTTGTTTGTTTTCTTTTGCGCACAAAAAGTATTCTCGTAGCTTTAAGGTATTCCTGTTACATTGTAATTACACAGTTAATTAAATAAGTAATAATTAAAAACATGTACTTATTATAGGGTTAGTGCCAGGGTTTGGTTTAGGGTTAATTGCTTGTAATTATTTATCAATGTAACTGATTTTTTTTTTACTGACTTAAAGGTGGGGTAAGTGATTTCTCGTAGCCACACTGTAAAAAAATAAATAAAAATAATGTCTGTAAAAAACCGACATGGTAGACCCTCAGGTTTTGAATGGCCATGCTATTAAAATTATTTATATATTTCACGTCGGGTGGCCATGATTACCTGCAAGAATGCATACGTTAACAGCTGTCAATGTCATGGATGTTTTGCAGCGCGAAATCTCGACTGAACGTATATAGACTGGAAAATAAAGGTATTTTGCTTTTGTTATTTCATCTACAGTCGTTAGATCTAGAATTCTGAAGTGAAATAAAGTAGCAGGTAAGATTACATTTATTTGAATGAATTCGAATATAATGATAACGAGAGAGTAGCCCACCCAGTGAAGCTTTTGGTTTATAATTAACCAAGCAGAGGTTGAAATTCAGCTGCTGTCTGTGTGTGTGTGTGTGTCTGTGTCTCTGTGTCTCTGTGTCTCTGTGTGTTTGTGTGTGTCTGTCTGTGTGTCTGTCTGTGTGTGTGTGTGTGTGTGTGTGTGTATGTGTCTGTGTGTGTGTGTGTCTGTGTGTGTGTGTGAATGTGTCTGTGTGTGTGTGTGTCTGTCTCTCTGTGTGTGTGTGTGTGTCTGTGTCTCTGTGTCTCTGTGTCTCTGTGTGTTTGTGTGTGTCTGTCTGTGTGTCTGTCTGTGTGTGTGTGTGTGTGTCTGTGTGTCTGTGTGTGTGTGTCTGTCTGTGTGTGTGTATGTGTCTGTGTGTGTGTATGTGTCTGTGTGTGTGTGTGTCTGCGTGTTTCTGTGCGTGCGTGCGTGCGTGCAATTTTTAAAAAAGAAAAAAATAGATGCATATACAGGCACGTCTGCTTCATAATACAACATAAAAGCTATCTTTTAGTGAGCAAACGTGCCGCCCTTGCCTTGTGATGGCTTGGAATTCCAAGAGGAATCAGATATGCGTGTTTAGAAATAGGTCGCATGTCCAGATATCGGATATGTATCTGATTTAAAACCACATTTGGAAGTGGCCCAGATCGGATGCGGAAAAATCTAATCTTGTGCGGATTTTCTTGTTTACACGTGTGCAACAAATTCCGATCTGTGTCAGATGCGAGCAAAAAAATCTGATTTTTTTTGTGCCAGTGTAAGCTAGCCCTTGGAGTACCACCAGCCCTGCACATTTTGTATGTCTCCCTATATCTGACACACCCATTACAGGTCTTGCAGTTTCTACTAATGAGCTGAGTTGAATCAGGTGTGATAGATGAGGGAGGCATACAAAATTTGCAGGGCTGGTGGTACTCCAGGACAGGTTTGAAAAGCACTGATTGATTTGATAGCATTACATTTTTTTAGATTTTCATTCCTTTACACTCCTGAAAAATTTTTTTTAAAGGTTGTATTGCTTTTGTTCTTTTTAGCACACATTTACTTTTTTAAATTAACTTTGGTTTAATGTGGCAACATCAGTCTGACAAAACAACACAGACAGAAACAAGAGGAGAGCTCACTGACCTATATGAAGTCCCACTGAAAGTCGATTAGGATCTTCAATAGTGTGGAGACATGTGCATTCACTGTGGAGAATTGTTTCTGGACAATCGCCCCTGTCCTCTTCGAGGTAACCTTCCCCTGGGTGGCCTTTGTGCCTTTTTCAGGATTGATGCCAATGACGCACCTGAAATTACAATCGTCAGAGACTGAATGAGAAAAGCTATAAGGAACACCGTGTAAACTTAAAAGGGTAGTTTGGGTTTTGCACATTGTTAGTAACTAGTACTGACATCATGAGGTATTTTGTACTGACTGTAAAATGCGTGTAATGTTTGAATTAACGTTACTCTCATTTCAGCGCTGAAGAGACACTTTAAAATTGATCAAATCTGGTGACTGTAAACTGCGTGTATATGTTTGAATTATTCACTAATTTTAGCGCTGAAGAGACGTTTTATAATTGATAAAAACCTGGTAACTATAAATGCGTGTAAATATGTTTGAAATATTCACATTTCAAAACCATTTTAAAACCATACACTCACTAGCTAACATTACTTATGGTAATACTACTTGAATAAAATACTGGGGAGGAATATAAGAAAATGTTTTTACAGTG
>NW_015506832.1:46460-47052 GCF_001515645.1 Sinocyclocheilus grahami | reverse complement strand
ATTTACAACATCATTATGGTTACTTTAAATTCACTCTTTATTGTATAAAGGCATAAAATAATGGATAGAACTAATTAGATGGAAAACTCATTACTTATATAATTTATTTCAAATCTTTTTTAGATTTATTTTAAAACTAATGTTATTTTATGCCTTTGTAAAGAGTGAATTTAAAGTAACCAATGAGGTTTTAATTAGATTTACAGTAGAACATTATTGTTCTGTGGGCTACACGCATCTACTTAAAATACATTATTCTGAAAGATCTAAAAAAACAAGCAAACACTTAAAATATATAAATCAAAATAAAGTTTAATTTAAAAGAGCAGTCAACATTAACAATGATTCAAAACTATAAAATGGTAAAAAACCGGAGAAGACCGATTTTGGCTAACAAACAAAAATAAAAACAATGGCAATAAAAAATAAATAAATAACAGACACAAACATAACAAAATAAGTTACAAACATGACAACCTGAGATTAAACATTTTAACATTTTTTGATCAAATTTAGTGAAACATTTTAGTGAAAAAACATTTGTTCGGGGTTTTTTTTCTGCACTTTTTTTTAAACGTTCCAGTGAGGAGGC
>NW_015506832.1:30593-45754 GCF_001515645.1 Sinocyclocheilus grahami | reverse complement strand
ATTACATTTATTTGAATGAATTCGAATATAATGATAACGAGAGAGCGAGCAAGGGAGAGAGTAGCCCACCCAGTGAAGCTTTTGGTTTATAATTAACCAAGCAGAGGTTGAAATTCAGCTGCTGTCTGTGTGTGTGTGTGTGTGTGTGTGTGTCTGTGTCTCTGTGTCTCTGTGTGTGTGTGTGTGTGTGTCTGTGTGTGTGTGTGTATGTGTCTGTGTGTGTGTCTGTGTGTGTGTGTGTATGTGTCTGTGTGTGTGTCTGTGTGTGTGTGTGTATGTGTCTGTGTGTGTGTCTGTGTGTGTGTGTGTATGTGTCTGTGTGTGTGTCTGTGTGTGTGTGTGTATGTGTCTGTGTGTGTGTCTGTGTGTGTGTGTGTATGTGTCTGTGTGTGTGTCTGTGTGTGTGTGTGTATGTGTCTGTGTGTGTGTCTGTGTGTGTGTGTGTATGTGTCTGTGTGTGTGTCTGTGTGTGTGTGTGTATGTGTCTGTGTGTGTGTCTGTGTGTGTGTGTGTATGTGTCTGTGTGTGTGTCTGTGTGTGTGTGTGTATGTGTCTGTGTGTGTGTCTGTGTGTGTGTGTGTCTGCGTGTTTCTGTGTGTGCGTGCGTGCAATTTTTAAAAAAGAAAAAAATAGATGCATATACAGGCACGTCTGCTTCATAATACAACATAAAAGCTATCTTTTAGTGAGCAAACGTGCCGCCCTTGCCTTGTGATGGCTTGGAATTCCAAGAGGAATCAGATATGCGTGTTTAGAAATAGGTCGCATGTCCAGATATCGGATATGTATCTGATTTAAAACCACATTTGGAAGTGGCCCAGATCGGATGCGGAAAAATCTAATCTTGTGCGGATTTTCTTGTTTACACGTGTGCAACAAATTACGATCTGTGTCAGATGCGAGCAAAAAAATCAGATTTTTTTTGTGCCAGTGTAAGCTAGCCCTTGGAGTACCACCAGCCCTGCACATTTTGTATGTCTCCCTATATCTGACACACCCATTACAGGTCTTGCAGTCTCTACTAATGAGCTGAGTTGAATCAGGTGTGATAGATGAGGGAGACATACAAAATTTGCAGGGCTGGTGGTACTCCAGGACAGGTTTGAAAAGCACTGATTGATTTGATAGCATTAAATTTTTTTAGATTTTCATTCCTTTACACTCCTGAAAATTTTTTTAAAGGTTGTATTGCTTTTGTTCTTTTTAGCACACATTTACTTTTTTAAATTAACTTGGGTTTAATGTGGCAACATCAGTCTGACAAAACAACACAGACAGAAACAAGAGGAGAGCTCACTGACCTATATGAAGTCCCACTGAAAGTTGATTAGGATCTTCAATAGTGTGGAGACATGTGCATTCACTGTGGAGAATTGTTTCTGGACAATCGCCCCTGTCCTCTTCGAGGTAACCTTTCCCTGGGTGGCCTTTGTGCCTTTTTCAGGATTGATGCCAATGAAGCACCTGAAATTACAATCGTCAGAGACTGAATGAAAAACTATAAGGAACACCGTGTAAACTTAAAAGGGTAGTTTGGGTTTTGCACATTGTTAGTAACTAGTACTGACATCATGAGGTATTTTGTCAAATTTTGCTGCCCGTTTTTCTATATCTTGGAAGTAATTTACTTGTTAAAATTACAAGTGTATTACTATGCACAGGAGACAGTTCACAATTTTTTTTAAATCAAGATGCAATGAGATCAGACAAAGGCATCAAGCAGCTCATGGATTTCATTTGTATTGTTCAAGCAGCTGTTTTCCCCTCTCTGATGTGTGTTTTCAAATGAGAATTAAAGGACTTCAAGTTCTTACACTTCCCTGCAGAAATCGACATGACATGTCAATTCAACTTCATGACACAACCTAGGCTTAACCACAGATTTGCCATGTCTGTAAATGTGACGCATAAAAGCTGGAAAAGACCCACTGCAATCTGGCAAAACTGATGCAAAAAAATTTAATTAGGTGTATTTTTATGAATTCTCATGTGCTTTACATAAGCCAATACTGTGGCACAGTTATGACCACAGGCCTGACAGGAGGACATTTTTGCTGTCAATTTGAAGAAAAAAATTAAGCAGCATACGCGATTGCCATACAATTGCTCAAGGCAGTCAATTCCATGTAATCAACATTTTGAATAAGTGTTTACACTAAACATCCTTTGATATTCGACTAAAATACGTCAGAAAGAATACAAGTATAATGGATGATTTTGGTTACAACCCGTATCAATCTAAGCAACTACATTTCTAACCGCAAATCAAGTTATCATAATATATGTTTTTGCTGTAGATATTAAACACTAAAACTGTTCTCCTTTTAAACATACGCCACCTTTAAACTTACATTAAATAATCGACATTTCATACATCAAGTTTGTTTAGTGATTTGTGTGTAATTTGAAGCCATTAACAACAGGCAACAAATTGTTAACTGTCCAGTTTTCAACAGCGACTAACAGTCTTAGTTTAGAGATGATCTAAAACAAACTGGATAAAACCTGGTGACTGTAAAATGCGTGTAATGTTTGAATTAACGTTTTAATTATTTCAGTGCTGAAGAGACATTTTAAAATTGATCAAATCTGATGACTGTAAATGCGTGTAAATATATGTTTGAAATATTCACATTTCAAAACCATTTTAAAACCATACACTCACTAGCTAACATTACTTATGGTAATACCCCATAATGCATTTATGCTGTCTTCTACAGTACATTACTGTTTTAATGGAAAACAGTATGTTACTGTCAGATTTTGGCCATTTTTTTACAGCAATTTTTTTACAGTGCAATGTTGATATTTCAAGTCATCAAAGCAAACATGCCCCTACCCCAAAAGTGTCTCGCCCCTATTTTGATAGCTCCGCCCCGCACATACGTACACAACCCAGGCAACGATTATGGCAGAATCTGCTCTATTATTATCTGCTGTATTAAACATATTATCTTACTTTTCGGACACGCTTTGGGAGCTGACGCTTGAAACAGACCGTGGAGGAGGTTTAGACGCTCCAGGCTTATAGGGTGTGGATATGAATGTGTCTTTATCATAGCTGAAAGGAACGACAATACGATTGCAGATGAACAAACAAGCGAACATGACACACGAGCATATTCAAGCAAAAGCCAGCATATATTAGTTCTGTGAAACAAAGCAAAACCAATGTTACTCGCCTATCGAGAAGAAACAAAGCAACCTCGGCGTCCGATCGCAGGCCTTCCGCTCCTTGAGTTCTCTCCGCTGATACGATATTTACACGGGTCCTACTTCTTGCCTTAAGCCTTATTTTGTTCCGCAGACGTTTTCCTCTTTTGTTTTTTTATCTTTCATCTCTATCTTTCTGTCGCTCGGCTCGGCTAATGTCCGTCCTGTGCACTGAACTCTCTCTCCTCCACACAATGAGTAGACACGCCCCTTACTGCTGATTGGCTACAAGTTTGTTTTGCTGCTCGGCCCGAATCAGTTTTCTAAAGTGTTTTTGAAAAAATACATACCCCACCTTTAACCATTACACTGATTGACACTTTGAACGTTTGTTATAATGAAGGGTATTTTAATTTGAAAAGAAACGTGTAATTGAAACCAGTATATGATTCACAAAGGGCCTGTTTACACCTGGTCATTTCATGTGTTTTCGCTGATCAGATATCTATCTGATTTGTTAAAACGCTTCCATTTACACTTGGCCACATACAGTTCATGTGTCGTCGCATAACGGATATAAATCCCATCTTCAATTCCTGCGCTATATTTAAATTTAACAGAATTCACGTCAACAAAATCAAAAGATAAGAGCTGTGTTTTATTAATTATCAGCTCATTTCAAGATCAAAGACCGCAATAGGAGAGCGCGCGGCATCAGCACTGGAAAGAAAAGTTTGTCTTGCTACTTCTAATAAAGATTATTGTGTGTTGACCGTCTGCTTCTTACTTTCAGTTTCATTCGCGGCAGTTTGTGCGGCAGATTGCTGAAGAGATGCTCGGCTACTCCTCCGCAGCGATGTGTGTTGCATTAGCGCAGTCTGACTAATGTCATATAGCCTATAACATGCTCTCACACTTTATTATTTTAACATTTTGAGAGGAGTAAAATTTACATATGTGGTTTCAACAACCAGATGCATTTACACTTGTCCGGTTTCGTCTGGAATGCGGACCAGACCACCTCCTGAAGTGGTTTGAGCTTTCGGAGGGCATTTACACCTGGTCTTTTCACGATCGGATAGCTGTCCGATCAGACAAAACGCATGAAGTGACCAGGTGTAAACAGCCCCATATTGTCTTAATACAATGAATGTTTCACATTCTGTAATTGATGTCAAATCTGTTCTCACAGATCCTCATACTGGACCATTTCACCACGCGCCTCCTCTCCTCCTGCTGCAAAATGTCCGACCTCATGTCGGAGGGCATCACAAGTAAGTAAAAGCTCCAGTTCTGTTGTATATCATGTGTGTTGGACCGAAATCCAGCTGTCTGCCGATTCAGTGTTTTAACTTCATAGTGTAGTGAGAGTTGGACACTTCCTGTGTTTTCCAGAAGGGGCAAAAGCCAGCATATATTAGTTCTGTGAAACAAAGCAAAACCAATGTTACTCGCCTATCGAGAAGAAACAAAGCAACCTCGGCGTCCGATCGCAGGCCTTCCGCTCCTTGAGTTCTCTCCGCTGATACGATATTTACACGGGTCCTACTTCTTGCCTTAAGCCTTATTTTGTTCCGCAGACGTTTTCCTCTTTTGTTTTTTTATCTTTCATCTCTATCTTTCTGTCGCTCGGCTCGGCTAATGTCCGTCCTGTGCACTGAACTCTCTCTCCTCCACACAATGAGTAGACACGCCCCTTACTGCTGATTGGCTACAAGTTTGTTTTGCTGCTCGGCCCGAATCAGTTTTCTAAAGTGTTTTTGAAAAAATACATACCCCACCTTTAACCATTACACTGATTGACACTTTGAACGTTTGTTATAATGAAGGGTATTTTAATTTGAAAAGAAACGTGTAATTGAAACCAGTATATGATTCACAAAGGGCCTGTTTACACCTGGTCATTTCATGTGTTTTCGCTGATCAGATATCTATCTGATTTGTTAAAACGCTTCCATTTACACTTGGCCACATACAGTTCATGTGTCGTCGCATAACGGATATAAATCCCATCTTCAATTCCTGCGCTATATTTAAATTTAACAGAATTCACGTCAACAAAATCAAAAGATAAGAGCTGTGTTTTATTAATTATCAGCTCATTTCAAGATCAAAGACCGCAATAGGAGAGCGCGCGGCATCAGCACTGGAAAGAAAAGTTTGTCTTGCTACTTCTAATAAAGATTATTGTGTGTTGACCGTCTGCTTCTTACTTTCAGTTTCATTCGCGGCAGTTTGTGCGGCAGATTGCTGAAGAGATGCTCGGCTACTCCTCCGCAGCGATGTGTGTTGCATTAGCGCAGTCTGACTAATGTCATATAGCCTATAACATGCTCTCACACTTTATTATTTTAACATTTTGAGAGGAGTAAAATTTACATATGTGGTTTCAACAACCAGATGCATTTACACTTGTCCAGTTTCATCTGGAATGCGGACCAGACCACCTCCTGAAGTGGTTTGAGCTTTCGGAGGGCATTTACACCTGGTCTTTTCACGATCGGATAGCTGTCCGATCAGACAAAACGCATGAAGTGACCAGGTGTAAACAGCCCCATATTGTCTTAATACAATGAATGTTTCACATTCTGTAATTGATGTCAAATCTGTTCTCACAGATCCTCATACTGGACCATTTCACCACGCGCCTCCTCTCCTCCTGCTGCAAAATGTCCGACCTCATGTCGGAGGGCATCACAAGTAAGTAAAAGCTCCAGTTCTGTTGTATATCATGTGTGTTGGACCGAAATCCAGCTGTCTGCCGATTCAGTGTTTTAACTTCATAGTGTAGTGAGAGTTGGACACTTCCTGTGTTTTCCAGAAGGGAAGCTTTTCGTTTCCTCCATGTCAAGCAAAAGAATCGACATGTGCTGGATGGGGAATTATTGTCATAACGTGTTACCTCTCATTTGTTCACAGTTGTGGAGGACCTGCACAAAAACAGAGAACCAGTTCCAGAGATGAAGGCCATCTATTTCATGAGACCCACTGCCATGGTCAGAGCTCAGGAGACACAAATAATACGCATAACATCTCTTACTTTACTGTGTTGATCTGTTTGTGACCCGGATGTTTTATATTTGCAGTGTATTGATGCATTTATTAATGACTTCAACCCGAAACCCAAATACAAAGCTGCCTATGTCTTCTTCACTGACTGTGAGTTCACTGATATGATTATCTCAAAAGTGGAATGGATTGTGTTAGTGCTGTCAAACGATTAATCGCAATTAATCATTTCTAAAATGTCTTTGATTACGTAATGTATGTGTGAACGGTATATCTTTATTATGTATATATAAATACATGCACATACAGTATATATTTTGAAAATATTTGCATGTATGTATTTATATTCCTGTAATTTACATTATATATATATATATATATAATACAAATTTATTTAATATTTTAACATAACATATTTTCCTTAAACATATGCATGTATGTGTATTTATATATACATAATAAATATACGCAGTACACACTTGCATACATTTATCAGTAAAATAAACTAAACGTTTATTTTGGATGCGATTAATCACGATTAATCATTTGACAGCGCTGTGTTATTTTCATCAAGAGTGATGTTTTCATTACTTTTGTATCAAACTGGCCACAGACTGTCCTGATGAGCTCTTCGACAAGATGAAGAAGAGCTGTGCCAAGCACATTAAAGTGTGTAAAGAGATCAACATCTCGTTTCTGCCACTGGAAGCACAGGTGAGTATCTGGAGATTCGTTTAGCCTGTTATGGCTGAGTATTGTGTTGTTAATGACTGTGTGTGTGTTGTATGTGTCACCTGTGCAGGTGTTCAGCTGTGATAACGCAGAGGCCTTCAAGAGCATCTACACTCCGAACAGTCAGGACAGAGATCAGACCCTGGAGACGATAGCTGATCAGATCGTAACGCTCTGTGCCACGCTGGACGAGTATCCTGGAGTCAGATTCAAGAAGTATACAGTCAGCCTGCTCTTACTCACTTCACATGTGCTCAAGTTACACCTGGTGCTTGAATGGAGCTTTAATCTAGGTTTCTGTAATACATTTTCTGTTCTATGTAGAGATCCGAATCTTAATTATGGCAAGAAGTTGGCTGAACTTGTGGATAATAAACTGGCACGACATTATGAGTTGGATGATAATTCAAAGAAAAAGGTGAGAGCTGTTGAGTGTTTATAACAACCTCCTCGCATTACAGCGTATCCGATTGATATGGTATTTATTAATATATTTATTTGCTCTGAAATGGATAGCAGCAATATCTGTTTGGTTGAAAATCTAAGTAAATTCAAATGTTTAAAGCAAGAAATAAAATACAGTACAAAATACATGGGAATTAAATAAAACAATTTTTTTAATTGTAAAAAAAAAATAATAATAAGTTAAGTGGCTTGTTCAGTGCATTTAATTCCATGAAGATTTTTGAGGATTGATGACAATCCGTTCTGAAGCAGTTTCATTGGATAAGATAGTTTGAAAGAACTGATTCAGGAAAATGAATTGGCAACTGTATAAGCCCAAGTTTTATAGGATTGGCGAATAAGATTGTGTTCTCCCTGAGGCTTTTATAAAAAAATGTTTTAACCCATAATGTTTGTAATCTTGTTCTTTTTCTGATGTGGTCTTTTAAGTGATATTTCTGCTTGCACAAACTGTCTCGTCAGTACTTTCTTTTCACATTCAGGGAAAAACGCAGGCTCAGCTTCTGATTGTCGATCGTGCGCTGGACCCTGTTAGTCCTATTCTTCACGAGCTCACCTACCAGGCCATGGCTTTTGACCTCATATCAATAAAGGACAACGCCTATGAGTATGACGCCGCAACTTAATTCAGCCAAATCAATTGATCTTTATTTACTTTAACAGACACCCCTGCTCTCATTTTGGTTCTCCTGCGTATTGGTGTTTTTCTGTGTGTCTTCTCTTAGGTATACGTTAAAGGATGGCTCTAAGAAAGAAGCTTTACTGACTGAAGAGGATGAATTATGGGTCAAACTACGCCACATGCACATTGCTGAGGTCGCTGGGTGAGTAGAATTACTTTAGTTCAATCTGCACAGTTTGGCACACAGTCACTGGGAGGAGTGATCAGTTTTCTTTAAACTGGACTGTATGTGTCAGTTCTTTTCTGTATTCAATAAAATACATTACAGTTTAAAAGTTTGGGGTTGTAAGATTTATGTTTTTGAAAGAGGTCACCTCTGCTCACCGAGGCTGCATGTATTTTATCAAAAATAAAGTTAAAAAACTGTAATATTATGAATAGAGCTGTCAGTTAAACATGTTAACATAATTAGTTAAAAATAACGCAATTGAAATATTTTAATGCAGTTAATGCACTGGCCCCGCCCCCAGACCTGTACGTCATCTTGCATTTCATATAGTTGAGTGTTGACAAATATGATGCAGGACAATGCAGTTATGCCCTAAAATTCAAGATATTAGTGCAAAAATGCTCCAGTTTTTGTCTCATATTTATATCATATGATAAGTGATATAACACGAGCAGCAAGAGCAATGAGTGCTATTTGACCTGAATATATCGATTGCAAATGTAATTTTATACAGCAGTTCAGTAAATAAGACATTTATATTGTGTTATATTTTAAACACAATATTGTCTGTTTTTTCTCAGTTTTGCCATCAAAAATATTACCTATAACGCCACAGCAGAACTGTTGTGTGTCTCTGAGCAACACAGCAGTGTTTAGTTTCTGAATGAATCCGCATTTCGATCATTTACTCACACCTGAATGACTGTGTGGAACATAAAAGAAGGTATTTTGAAGACTGTTGTTAACAAAGCTGTTTTGGTTACCAATTACTTCTATTGCATGAATGAAAAAATCTGAGATGTTTCTCAAATTATCTATTTTTTGTCCATAGCTTATGTTGGGCCGTTGTAGCCTAAATGTTTATGTGTAATAAATTTTATGTTGAATCAAATAAAATATTTCTTTCAAGAGCTACCATTTGTAATGTCTACTTAATACTTTCTCATTTAACAAAAAATAGCTTTAAATAATCTTTTGGGGGTATTTTTATAGCCATATATAATTTGTGGTTAATTGTGTTAATTTAAAAAAAAAATTAATCGACTGACAACACTAATTATGAAATATTATTTTATTAAAAAGAACTGTTTCCCATGTGAATACATGTTAAAATGTAATTTATTTCTGTGATCAAAGCTGAATATTCAGCATCATTCCTCTAGTCTTCAGTGTCACACGATCCTTCAGAAATCAGTCTAATATGCTGATTTGCTGCTCAAGAAACATTTCGGATTATTATCAATGTTGAAAACAGTTGTGCTGCCCAATAGTTTGATATAATTTCTATTTCTGGATTCTTTGATAATTAGAAAGTTCAGAAGAACAGCATTTATTTGAAATATAAATTTTTTGTAACATTATAAATGGCACTTTTGATCAAGTCAATGCATCCTTGATGAATAAATGTATTAATTTCTTAAAAAAATTAAATAAAATCACACTGACCCAAACTCCTTCCTCCTCCTTGGAGCTTATTGCAGTACATTATGGGATTGCTTTATCCACAAAAGATAAATGCATTGTAGCTTTGGTATTTGCCAAATGGGGGTTATGCACAACAAACCCCTGTAAAACAAGCAGATGTGATGTTAAGCACAAAGCCTATTATTGTCATAAATGTCCTTGTTAATGTAACCAGCACTATTGTATTTATTTATTCCAAAGGCAAATCCCCAAACTGGTGAAGGAAATCTCTGCCAGCAGAGGTGAGAAGAAACAGTCCAATGAGAAGGTACAGTATATTTTTACAACACCTCCAAACAATAACGGTAGTGTCCAGTTGCAGATTCCCTCATATGAGTATGTCATAGATGCCCCTGTCATTGGCAGATCTCAATCGGAGGCCTATCACAGCTCATGAAGAAGATGCCAGCCTTCCGCAAGCAATTGACTCAGGTAAAGCCGCCTCGCATGTCCTGAAAGAGCATGCTATCACATGATGCCTGTGACTGTGGACGATCACATTCATATACACTCAATAGTGGTGGTCGAGGCTGCCTAAAATACTCACTTGCAGTTTAATGTTTCCCATTTCTCTCCCTCAGAAAAATGTCCACTTAAGTTTAGCTGAGGATCTGATGAGTCATTACCAGAAGAATGTGGAAAAACTCTGCAAAGCCGAACAGGTAAAGCTTAATGATGCCTTGAGAGAAAGGATACCCTCTTCTGTCGAGAGTGTGTCTCACATGGTCTTTTTGTGCTTTGCATGTAGGATCTGGCTGTAGGTGCAGATGCTGAAGGACAGAAGGTCAAGGACCCCATGAGGACATTACTTCCTGTGCTGTTACACCCACATGACACCACTGATAAGATCCGGGCCGTTCTTCTCTACATCTTCAGTCTGAACGGTGGGCATTTTTCCTTTCTTGACATGTAGTGATTGGGAAACTGTCCAGCTTGGTACACTGCCGTTCAAAAGTTTGGGATCAGTAAGATTTTTAATGTTTTTTAAAGAAGTTTCTTCTGCTCATCAAGACTGTATTTGATCAAAAATACAGAAAAAATAACAAATTTTGTGCAATATTATTTAATATACAATATTTTGCTTAAGACAGTGGAGATCTGACAGGAAGCGAGGGGGGTGGGGGGGTGTCGAACTCGGGACACCCGATGCCCAACTGTGCCATATGTGACCCTGGACCACAAAACCAGTCATAAGGATTTTTTTTTAAATTAAGATTAAATAAGCTTTCAATTGATGTATGGTTTGATAGGATAGGACAATATTTGCCTGAGATAAAGCTTTTTGAAAATCTGGAATCTGAGGGTGCATACAAATCTAAATATTGAGAAAATCACCTTTAAAGTTGTCCAAATGAAGTTCTTAGCAATGCATATTACTAATCAAAAAATTAGGTTTTGATATATTTACGATAGGAAATTTACAAAATATCTTCATAGAACATGATCTTTACTTAATCCTAATGATTTTTGGCATAAAAGAAAAATCACTAAAAATAGCTAAAACTGGAATACCGGTTCATTAATGTCTCCAGATATGTTGGTGCCAACTAATTCAGAGATTTAAAGACTAAAGGTTTATATTCAATTCGGAGATGGACCGGCAACGATTTGAGAGAAGACAAGATAGGGGTAATATGATTACACTTTCGAGTGCCGGTCAGCAATTTCGCAGCTGCATTTTGAACTGCCTGTAGACGTGCCAGGGCTTTCTGGCCAACTCCCATATAGAGAGAATTACAATAGTCTAAGCATGAAAAAATAGAGGTGCGAATAACTGTCTCTAGGTCTCTAAAAGAGAGAAAAGGCTCCATCTTTGCTAGAAGTCTCAAATTAAAAAAGCAAGATTTGACCACCAAATTTATTTGCTTGGCAAATTTAAAGTCAAAAAGTACACCTAGATTTTTCACCACTGCTTTATTATGCTTAGTAGTTTGATTGCTGACTGGGCCAAAAAAACCCATTTTATTTTCATTAAATTTTAAAAAGTTTAACGCCATTCAGTCCTTGATGTCAGTTAAGCAGTGCAAAAGCGAGCTCATACCAGACCCATTGTCTTTTTGAAGTGGCAGATAAATCTGCATATCATCGGCATAAAAATTAAACGAAACTCCATGTTTCCTATGTATAGTTCCTAAAGGGAGAAGGTACAATGACAACAGAAGGGGGGCAAGAATAGAGCCTTGAGGGACTCCACACTTTAGTGGAGCTGGCGCTGACATACATTTGCCCAATTTTACAGCGAAACTTCTATCTGCTAGATACAACTTAAACCATTTAAGAGCTATTCCACAAATTCCAACATGGATTTCCAGCCTAGAAACCGAAATATTATGATCAACGGTGTCGAAGGCTGCACTCAGGTCCAATAACATTAGGATCGACAAGGTTCCAGAACCAGCATTTAATAGTTATCATTTTAAACCCTTAAAAGTGCTGATTCTGTGCTATGTTTTGCCCTAAACCCAGATTGAATAACTTCAAAAATTGAATTATTTTCTAAAAATGATTGTATTTGAATAAAAACTGTAGAACCTTAGAAAGAAAAGGCAGTTTCGAGATTCGTCAAACTAATTTTTGATCAAATAAATACAGCCTTGATGAGCAGAAGAGGCTCTTCATTAAAAAACATTTAAAGTCTTACTCATCCCAAACTTTTGAATGGCAGTGTGTGTTTTCCTGCTGGATGAGTGCAGCTGAAGGTGTGTTTGTGTGTGATGAGCAGGTACGACAGCGGAGAACCTGAATAAACTGATTCAGCATGTGAAAATCGAGTATGAGAGAGGGTATATCCTGAACTGGGAACATCTGGGAGTTCCCATCCTATCCACGGTGAGTCCGCGGATGCTTTCTGTCTCCTCTGGCACTGCTTCTTTTCCTACTGATATTGCATAATTCACTCATACTGTTGACTTATTATTTGGTTCTGATGCGTTCTGATTTGCAGTTTTGTAGTTTTAAATGTATTTGGCATCCATACAAACGGAATTTCATGACACTCAATGGCATTTTCTAAACTACAGCAAAGGCTAATTTTATTATTGATTTAAGAGTATCGAGTTTTGACATTTCTGATTGGACGTGCGAAATACAAATGCTGTTTAACAGGGATGTATTTTTTCTGATATTCAGTTTTACCTCCGTCTCTCTTCATAACAGCCGAGCATGTTCTCATTTCGTAAACAATCTCGGAGAGACCGGTCAGATGAGGAGACTTTCAAAGTGTCTCGCTGGACACCCATCATTAAAGATGTAATGGAGGTGAGTGACACTTACTCCTAAACGTCAGTTGCCAAACTGTGTCTAAAGCACTGTTAGACAAACATATGCAGGGCTCAGCAATAAAGTGTTATTTAAATTTTTTTTGCTTTGCTTTATATGATCACTTTTTTGTGCTAAGTCCACTACTGTTTTTCAGTGTACACTAAAATTCAAAATTTTGGGATCAGTACGATTTTGTAAAATATTTTTGAAGGTTGCATTTATTTGATCCAGAAAAAAACAGTAATATTGTGAAATATAATTATTGCAATTTAGAAAATAATTTTTCTATCTTGAGTATTTTTTTTATAAAAATGTAATTTAAAATGGTGCAAAGCTGAATTTTCAGCATTATTACTCTAGACTTCAGTATCAGTTCTGATCAAATGGTATGAAATAAAAGTATGTATTTCTTTCAAAAAAACTAAGTTTTATACTAACTTACAATACATATATTATAAGTTGTTGGATAGGCCATTCTAGACTGACTCATGGGCATTTATTGAGGAGTGAAGAAGCACCAAAATGTCAATACTGTATCACCAACTTGTCTATAAAACATATATTTTTGGTGTGTCCTATTTTTTAATTTTACGAGACTATCGCAAACGTTTAAGGACTTTTTTTTTATTGACCAAGAATAACTTGTTTAAATTTTATTGCAAGTACATTTAAAAACTGTTTTAGAGAATTGTGCTTGCTCTTGTCGAATTTTACAGAAAAAATGAAAACAGTTGTTTTTTATTATATTGTATTTATAATATTATGTTGTTGAATGTTTTATTTGTGTCTGATGTAATAGCCAATGCAGCTGAAATCGCAATAAATGTACATAAAACCCCTCAAACATTTTTTTGACCACAATATATTTGCCACAAATTAAAATGGCAACAAGTTGAGAACTATACAGATATAATGCAACCATAAATGTATATTCTGAAAAACTAAATATTTATGTTTGCAAGACATAAAAATGGATGTACAAGAACAGTGAATTTAAAACTACCCCAAGAAGTCAAGTAACTGACCTGAAGTGCTCTCACACTGCCCTTGGGCTAGCAGCCGTCCTTATTGTGGAGCCCTGATATATAATACAGCAGGATACGAGCTTACAGTTATAATGTATAATGTAAAAAATAACCCATTGCACATATGAATTGTTCAGGGCCACTGACATTGTATTCTAAGTTATGACTGACAGATCAAATGTCATGCTTCCAGAAATCATAAAAAGACAATGTCTTATTTCTTGTCAGTTATATATAGCACTGGTAAAAGCCATTGGGTTAGACAGTCATGTGTTGATTTCCAGAGGACAGTTTCTTCTTCAAGAGAAAAGAAACTAAATTGCACTATTAAAACTATTGCACTATTAAATTGCACTATACATTGGTCAGGCAGGTTCACAGCAGCCACCATGAGAATAGTATTAATCAGAGTTTCTTTTGTACACTTATGTAGCATTAGTTTTATTCCACAAACTTCTATAATGCCCCTTATTTAACTGTAGACTGTTTTTGTTACTGTAGTTGTATGTCTTCTATATGTAAATGACTATGTATCCCTGCATAAGGCAGATCCAAGTTGCTAAATACTTAAAATATATATTAAACGTTGGTCATATGTAAACTGTGAAATTAAAATTCTCTCATTATTTGCTCACCCTCATGACGCCCCAAATCTCTGTGGCTTGTTTTCTTCTGTGAAATACAAATGAAGATATTTGAAATGTGAGCGATTTCTGTCCCTCCATTGAAAATCCATCCCACCATCATTTTTAAGTTTCAAGTAGCATATAAGGACATGACAAAATTAATTCACATGAATCGAGTGGTTTAATCCAAATCTTCTGAGGAGACACGATGACTTTGAATAGATTTAATACACAAATATTATGTAAAAGTTATGTTTTAGTCATTAGTGAGAAGAGCCAATAAAGATGAATGTCTTGTTGCATATTGATAAATCCGCTTGTGTCCGTTAAATCTGTGTCTGTGTGTCTCTGTGTGTCTCTGTGTGTCTCTGTGTGTCTCTGTGTGTCTCTGTGTGTCTCTGTGTGTCTCTGTGTGTCTCTGTGTGTCTCTGTGTGTCTCTGTGTGTCTCTGTGTGTCTCTGTGTGTCTCTGTGTGTCTCTGTGTGTCTCTGTGTGTCTCTGTGTGTCTCTGTGTGTCTCTGTGTGTCTCTGTGTGTCTCTGTGTGTCTCTGTGTGTCTCTGTGTGTCTCTGTGTG
>NW_015506832.1:24820-30447 GCF_001515645.1 Sinocyclocheilus grahami | reverse complement strand
TGTGTGTCTGTGTGTGTGTGTCTCTGTGTGTCTGTGTGTCTCTGTGTGTGTGTGTCTCTGTGTGTCTGTGTGTCTCTGTGTGTGTGTGTCTCTGTGTGTCTGTGTGTCTCTGTGTGTGTGTGTCTCTGTGTGTCTGTGTGTCTCTGTGTGTGTGTGTGTGTGTGTCTCTGTCTGTCTCTCTCTGTGTCTCTGTGTGTGTGTGCGTGCGTGTGTGTCTCTCTGTGTCTGTGTCTGTGTGTCTGTGTCTGTGTGTGAATGGCAGGATGCCGTGGAGAACAAACTGGAGGTCAAAGACTGGCCGTATCAGTCTGAATGTCCGTCTGCGTGGAACGGCTCGCGTGCTGTAAGGTAGGGCAGGAGAGACTGATTCACACAATTTAGTCACACATAACAACAAGCTTACACCAATTAATAACCTTAATTTCCTTTAAGATACACCCGTAAATCAATATTGTACATTCAGTACAACAGCAGCTGTGGCATGCTTTCATGGCAGCTCATCCATCAGTTTGAAACAGTAAATCCCCAATGTTTCATTATAATTGTAGAGTGTAAAGTTCAGTGTCTCTCTCTTCATTCCTCTGGCTGTCAGAGTGGTGAGGTAAGACGAGGGGGAAGATCAGCCCTTTGGGTTGTTGGCTGTTTTTTATGAGTGCATTACACATTAAGTTTCATTTCTTTGCGTTGCTTTATTTATAATAACATAGGCCTACCTAAAGTTTAAAGGCTTCTCATTTCCCGCTGATGATCTAATTGCATGATGTGATAGATCATACTGTACCGTTCAAAGGTTTGGGGTCAGAAATATTGATCGATTGGTTGATTGAAAGAAATGAACACTGTTATTCTGGACTTTTATTCAAATTGATCAAAAATGACCGAAAAGACATTTATACTAGGGATGCACGATATATCGGCCACCATATCGGTATCGGCCGATAAATGCTCATTTTTTCTGTTATCGGTATCGGCCTGATAAGAAAATTTGGCGTATCGGCCAAAATTTTCATATCGGTGCATCCCTAATTTATACTGTTATAAAATAATTATATTTCAAATAAATGCTGATTTAATAATTTGAAATCACTTTCTTATATTATTTTGCCAATATAAGAATATTTATATCATATAATATTTTTCAGATGCAGAGATTGTTTCCAGGTATTAATTGCTAAGCAGTTTTCTTTTATTTATTTTTATTGGTTTTAAAGAATTACACATAAACAAGGGTTGGTTTGTTTTTGTTTGTTTTGCATGAAATTAATATAAAATTAGTAAATCAGGGTGTATCAAACTGATGAAAAGTGATGATAAAGACATTTATAATGTTACTAAAGATTTCCATTTCAAATAAATATATTTTTTAAAACTTTCTATTCATCAAAAAACATCCTTGAAAAAACCCTGTATCACTGTTGAAGCAGTCCAACTGTTTTCAACATTGATAATAATAATAAATAGTTTATTTGATTTGATTTATAAGCAGCATATCAGAATGATTAAGGATCATGTGACACTGAAGACTGGATTATTGATGCTGAAAATTCAGCTTTGATCACAGGAATAAATTACATCTTAAAATGTTCACACAGAAAACATCTGTTTTAAATTGTAGTAATATTTCACAGCATTACTGTTTTTAACGTTTTTGATCAAATAAAATGCAGCCGTGGTGAGCAAAAGAGACTTCTTTCAAAACCTTACGGTCCCAAGCTTGTGAACAGTAATGTGTGTGTGTGTGTGTGTATAAATTATTGTATTCATCAAAAAACATCCTTGAAAAAACCCTGTATCACTGTTGAAGCAGTCCAACTGTTTTCAACATTGATAATAATAATAAATAGTTTATTTGATTTGATTTATAAGCAGCATATCAGAATGATTAAGGATCATGTGACACTGAAGACTGGATTATTGATGCTGAAAATTCAGCTTTGATCACAGGAATAAATTACATCTTAAAATGTTCACACAGAAAACATCTGTTTTAAATTGTAGTAATATTTCACAGCATTACTGTTTTTAACGTTTTTGATCAAATAAAATGCAGCCGTGGTGAGCAAAAGAGACTTCTTTCAAAACCTTACGGTCCCAAGCTTGTGAACAGTAATGTGTGTGTGTGTGTGTGTGTGTGTGTATAAATTATTGTCTCATGCACCCTGTGGTTGAACGTGTCGCTACATGGATGGGGTCTGTCTCCTGTCAGCGCGCGGCAGAAGCACAAGGGCAGTTCTCCGGACGACCTCCGGAGCGGCTCGCGGCTCGTCCTCTTTGTTCTGGGTGGGGTCACCTACTCAGAAATGCGCTGTGCTTATGAAGTCACGCATGCCAATAAATCCTGTGAGGTCATCATTGGTAAGAGTCCCTATCGGTGCCTGAAAAGCCTGAAAAACCTGAAAAGATGCTTAAAATGCTGCCTGTGTTCTGCAGTGGTTTAAATGCCTTTTTTGTTGTCTGTAGGCTCGACGCACATCCTGACTCCGCGCAGTCTGCTGGAGGACATTTATAAGCTGGGCAGACAGCCCATGGAAAGCTTTACCATCGAGGAGGACAAACCCTGAGCGGCGCTGCACTGCCATTCCTTCTCTCAGGACTGAAGGGAACAGGTCTCAACTGCTTTAGTCACCTCATATACAGCATTATTTCGCATTCACTTAAAAGCTTATCACGTGAAAATAACAAAGTAACGGTTCTACATGAAACATTTTGAGGTCGTTTTATTTCTAAAACTCTCAGTTGTGCTCAGTTTAGGCTATATATATATAACATTAACTCTTCACAACTAACTTCAACTTTGAGGTATTAAGGCTTTTTTTTTTGTGTGTTAAACCGAGCTTTATAAAATACCTAAAATTAAAACATTATATAGTAGTATGCATCAAGATTAAGGGCTTGCGTAACACCCAATAAGTTTAATAACCATTTAATACAAAAGCTAAAAATAGATCAGCTCGTGACCAGAGCCTTACAAACTGGTGCCTTTATAACGAAACGCTTGCACTGGATTTTCTAACACTTCTTTTGTATTTATATCTCGCACACTTAACGGTTTTACTCCTGACTGTCAATTTGAAAAGATGATTTAATGTTTGCCAGTTTGTTTTTGAGTTAGGTTGAATTGTACATATGTATTGCGTGCTTTTGTGCTGCTCGAGTGTTTTGCTTGTATAAAACATTTACGAGTTGAGGGATGAGGGATTTAACCGAGGGATTTAACCGATTTAATGCTTGATATTGAACAACTGACAAAACATGACGTGGTTCAATTCTTCTGTTTGCTTTGTAATGTTTGTGTTGTGTTTGTAATATGGTCTGTGTAATGTCAACTGTACTTATATTAAACAAATATAATGTATCCAAGTATGAGTTCATGGATTCTGTCCTGCAAGTTTCTGAAGAAAGAGGATTTTTAGGCAGGCACGGTAACAAGTCGTTTGTTGACGTCCAGTGAGTGAGCTTTTTTCAGACATTTAGCTATGAAATTCCTGCTAGAGTTGGGGGAAAAAATCAAAACACACGGCACAAAGGTAACAAGATGTTATCAGCAAACAAGACAGAGAGCGGATGCTGACCTGAGCACATATGAACGGTGTTACTCCGCTGTCTCTGATTACTGCAGGTTTGAGCTCTCAGGTCAGCATTATAATCCTCTCAGAGGACCTGGTGATGCAGAGTTATCTAATCTCATCAAATCTAGCCTATTTTGGGGCTTAATGTAACGCGTGAAAACATGGATGTGTATGTTGAGCATCTGAACGCATACAGTGCGAAAGAAAGCCTGTATACATTTACACAGCCCTGTCTGACAGAAATCTGATACGACCTTTATTTGTGGGAACAAACAGATTGCACTAGAACATGAAGAAAACATGTCTGCCTCTTAGAGTGTAATGAGATTTTATTTTATTTTATTTAAAAAAGATATCCAAGAATAATCATCTATACTAAAATAAATTGAAATTCAGTCTTTTATTTTTCTTTGTAATTCATTTATTTATATATATATACATACATACAGTATCTCACGGAAGTGAGTACACCCCTCACATTTGTGTAAATATTTATATATATATATATAAATATATATATATATATAATTATATATTGTTGAATTATTATTATATATATTATATATATATTGCCAACACAGGAATATTGTTAGCCAAATCAAATGCATAAATGTAATATAATATATAATCTTTTCAGATGCAGAGATTGTTCCTAGGCACTAATTGCCAAGCAGCTTTTATTATTATTATTATTATTATCGGTTTTAAAGAATTACATATGTAACCAGGGGATACATTAGAATAAACAAAAATCTACAAATAATAATTCTAAAAATAAAATATTACGTTAAAGCATTACAATGTTTACAAATCGTAACACGTTTGACAGCTTTTTATTTATTTGTTTGTTTATTTTTATAAAATCAAAAGTCCGAAATAAAGAAGTAATAACAGAAGCGGCAGATTAATGAGTAATTCTCACGGCGCAGGTCGATGACGTCTTTGTGAAGCGACGGAGGAGTTGTGTGTGTGTGCCGCACGCCCAGCACGCCCTGAAGGCACAGACAGGTACAACAGAGACACGGGTTAGCATATAAAGCTGTGCGGTAGATATAATGTTCGTCTCGAAGCTCCACGCGCAGGGTAAAGCGCAGTTTAGCGCATGTTGTGGAGCATCTGTGTGACAGACGTGTTTAGACCTGTGCTCTCTTTATCATTGCGATTTAAGTGTTAGGAACTCTGTGTATTTCACCTTTCAAATCAAATGCAAGTCTTCTTTCATGCAGTATCTCTTTGGTGGACCATACCCATGCTCTTATAGAAGTCTGAATGAATGAAGAAAGACTTGAATTTCATTTGAGTATATATATATATATATGTTGTTATCTTATTGTTTCAAATGAATCTATACTGTTTTCCTGTTTATAGATCTTCATCCAGTGGTGAATTATGGTGAGTTGCTCTCTCTGTCACAGTGGTATGGCATTGCTTCTGGCTGCTCTCTGTGCATTAGGCATCTGGGTAACACTTTAGAATAATGTTAACAAGTAACTATGCAGGAAGTACTAGGTAGTACTACATTAACACTTAACTTAATACTGTTAACTAATAGAGGAGCACGATTAACTAAGCAGTAAGTAGTAGCAGTTTTAGGACAAAGGTAGTTACTTATTAGATATTTGATAATTATTCAATAAAATTACAATTGGGCTCTTTGTGGAAACTAATTTATGAATATGATATCCCTCAAACAAGTCGGCTACAGGTTGAAATTGTGACTACTACTCTTACCAAAGGATGGATGTTCAAACTTAAACATAGACTAATAATAAAAATGAGAAATTCACTTAAAAATTGTAATAATTAAGAAGTGATGCTGAGAAGCTCATGATTGAATTAGTTCACAGTTACGATCTCTGCTTCATGTCAGTTCAGTATCAGTGTGTCCCACTCCACAAGACCTACTGGTACAATATCACTAGTGCTTCACACAGATGCATGACTGTACAGTATGTCAGATATAAAATATGTTCAATAACTTATTAATTTACTTGTAATTACTGAGGAGTTAAGGTGTTTTTCACTTTAAAATAATGGTCCAGATCACTAGTAGTTCCT
>NW_015506832.1:22771-24647 GCF_001515645.1 Sinocyclocheilus grahami | reverse complement strand
AGTAATTACTGAGTGGTTAAGGTGTTTTTCACTTTAAACTAATGGTCCAGATCACTAGTAGTTCCTTAGTAGCACTTTAAAGTAGCTTTAAAGTGAAAAATGCATTAACCCCTCACTAATTACTCAAGCGTTACCTTGTCAGCCTGCAGGAACTACTAGTGATCTGGACCATTAGTTTCAAGTGAAAAACACCTTAACCACTCAGTAATTACTAAGTAATTTAATAAGTTATTTAACATATTTTATATCTGATACATATATTTGTGTGAGGCACTAGTGGTATTTTGCCAGACTCTGTAATCTGCAATATGCGGTTTTGTGCTGAACACAATATAAATGCAGTCGATGCCTTCATTAAGGATGTGAACTGTTTTTGTCAAGAGAACTTCATTATTTATATTCAAGAAAAGTCCTCCCCAGCCTGCTGTCACTATAGTTATAGGTCTTTTGGAGTCAGAGACATACTGAACTGACACAAACTAGAGCTCATAATTGTGAACTAATTCAATCACTTCCTAATTATTAACATTTTTAAAATATATATATATATATTTTTTATTTAAATTTTTAGTTTGAAATAAACAGAACATCCTTTGGTAAGAGTAGTAGTCACAATTTCAACCTGTAGCCGACTTATTTGGGGGATATCATATTCATAAATGAGTTTCCACAAAGAGCCCAATTGTTCACTTTTAAGACGTTACTGTTGTGATTAGTAATTAATTGGTTATTCTTTATTAATTGGTCGTAGTTCCCAAGTAGTTCTCAATGAGGATATATTTTTTTAGTAATTATCAAATACCTAATAAGTAACTACCTTTGTCCTAAATCTGCTACTACTTACTGCTTAGTTAATCGTGCTCCTCTATTAGTTAATAGTATTAAGTTAAGTGTTAATGTAGTACTACCTATTACTTCCTGCATAGTTACTTGTTAACAACGGACCATTATTCTAAAGTGTTACCGGCATCTGTCTCTTTCTGTGTTCCTGTCAGCACGGACGGGTGAAGATAAAGTCGACCGCGCAGCAGGAGGAGGAGAAGAGGAAGGAGAGAGAGAAGAAGTTGAAAGCGTTTGTGTCTGCTCGCGATGCCGTCTTGAAAAAGGTTTGTTGTGTGGTGTGCTGTGTGTTGCATGAAGTCAGGTTTGGGGCTGAAGCCTGTAATAGTTTCTGTGTCCCAGAGGAGTGCTGGGGAACATGACGAGGAGGCTCTGCAGTTGACTCGGCAGCTCCTGTCCTCAAACCCGGACTTTGCCACGCTGTGGAACTACAGGAGAGAAGTGCTCTTACACCTGGAGACCTTACGGTAAGAGACCGCTGCACGTCTGGGACACATCAAGCCTACAACATCTGCAGGGTGTTTAAGAGAGAGTGGGTGAGAGGCTCGCTCTATTGTGAACGTTGTGAATTAGGATGACCCAGGAATCATTTTAATCTTTTGAGGTTTTCCCACAACCGCCCGGTTCTTTCATTCTCTCAGTATCGGTCAGCACCATCGTTCAAATAAATGAATTGGCACTGCATGATGGTTTCTGATTTTCAACATCTACCGAATTGCTTAAAGTGTCATGAGACCCTAAAACACATTTTTTTAGGTGTTAAAGGTCCCCTGAAATGCTTAGAAACACGCAGCGTTACTCTGCGTTGACGTCATTTTAACTGAAACAGGAAGACAGGGCGGGACATATCAAGCAGCTCCGCCCCTTTTTAAAATAGCCAATAGCGTTCGTTTATATCACAGCTTGGGCTAGAGCCATTCAGAGCCGTTGAGCTCCGTAAAGCCGCATTTGACAGGGTATGCCAACCCACAATCTCATCCATATTGCTATAAAAATATAGCATTCTGTGAAGAATTCAAATAGCTCCGATACATTT
>NW_015506832.1:6902-21726 GCF_001515645.1 Sinocyclocheilus grahami | reverse complement strand
CATCAGTGAAAACAACAATAGCACTCATTATGTCTATTATTAAGGTAAAAGTGGTTCTTTTTTTCATTTTTTGGAGCAATTTCGTTCTTCAAAGTTGAGCCTACTTCACGAAAAGTGAGGTATATGTGTTAATCTGGATGCGTGGTGATTGGCTGCCGTGGCTGGAGAGTACACATCTACGTCATCAGTTTCCTGAGCTTTTCTCAGTATTATTCATGAGAACTAACTCTTATGATCCAATCAATGCCATGCATTATGCATGAGGTCGTCTTACAGCGGAGAATTTAAATCTCAAGAAAGAGCTTCCGCGCTGTCAGTTCATCTCTGTAAACACAACCGTAATGTCTGTATAATGAGTGTGTTGTGGGTCTGTGTTTTATTGGTTGTTTTCTCCCCTCTTCCCAGCCTCTACACTCCCACTTTTCCACAATGTTACACACCCATTTCTGGAGTGTTTTTCAGATCTAAGCTGTGAAAGACCAGTGCTGAAACCAGGGGGTTTCATGGCACTTTAAATTTTGATTACATTTATTTGTAAATGTTTTAGGATTTGCCAATATAATATGGTTATTGACTAGATTTATATCATTATTTTATTTATATTTTCTAAATCACACATGTACACTTCTTTTTTTTTTTTTTGTTGTGAAAATGCCAAAACATTTATTATTTAAAAAAAAAAATGTTTTATTTGATTTGAAGTCAGCTTTATTTTTCGATTCATTCTGCCCAGGGCTTCTGTAAATTAGTTATTACATTATATTATATATTATATTATATTATGATGCAAATCACACATGTATTAAATGCAAAATCAATTAAATTTTGAATAAACAAATCAACTTTATTTTTCTTTCTGCCCAGGGCTTCTGTAAATCTGTTACATTGTATTCTAAATCTTGTCATACTTTACTAAAATAATATAATTAGTGACTAGATTTATACCATAATTTTATATTATGCATATAACCATATTTACGTGTTGCACATACTAAATTGTAAATCTTGCTTTTCAACTGAAAATTTGTTTTTCTTAAATGCAGAAATCATATAAAAAGTATAAATATTTCTGACTGCTCTATGAAATATTTCACAGCTATGAATATTTATAAGTTTTTTTTTTTTGTGAATGTAAAAAAACAAAAATCCTAGTGTGAGGACACAGCAGTAATGTTTATAATTAACTGCGTTTATTAACATTATCACAAAAAAATATAATAAATAAATAAAAAGTCATTAAAAATGACAACCCCTCATCAAATCTGAGCAAAAGACTAGTAATATATTTCTCTCTGCATCCTCTAGAGAGAAGGACGAGGTGCAGAAGCTGTATGAGTCTGAGCTGCACTTCATCGAGGCCTGTCTGAAAGTGAACCCCAAATCTTACGGCTGCTGGCACCACCGCAGCTGGGTAAACACGCGCCTGCCGCAGCCTGACTGGACACGAGAGCTCGGCCTCTGCGACCGCTGCCTCAGCCTGGACGAGCGCAACTGTGAGAGAGTCATGCACTGAACAAGATGAACTGATTTTTATATTTCTCTTTGTCTGACGTGTTTTTTCTTTCCTCAGTCCACTGTTGGGATTACCGGCGCGTGGTGGTAAAGGAGTCTGGTGTTTCTGTCGAGCAGGAGCTGCAGTTCACAGATCGTCTGATCGGCTCCAATTTCTCCAACTACTCCAGCTGGCATTACAGGAGCACGCTGCTACCTCAGCTCCACCCACAGCCTGCCCCTGACCCCGCCCCCAACACAAGCCCCTCCCCCACCGCATCACCTCAAATTCACTCACACAGAGTCTGTGAGGAGCAGCTTCTTAAAGGTGCTTGAACTCATTTAGAGCAGCATACAGAATGTAAGCAATAAGGCACTCGAGATTGTGCTTTAGCTTATGTTCCACACTGCTTAATTTCAGCACGTCCAGAACACTACCAGTTTTTTAATCTCTGAATTTATGGCACAGCAGTAGTACACGAGCTCATGATGTACAGACTATGTACCACTCAAAAGTTTGGTGTTGGTAAGATTTTAATATCTAAAGAAATCTCTTATGCTCACCAAGAGTGCATTTATTTTATAAACAAATGCAGTAGAAACAGTAATTTTGTAAAATGTTATTACAATTTAAAATGAAAATTAAATATTAATGAATAAAATTCTAATTTACGTTTTCTGATTAAATATATTGTAAGCTGTAATTTATTCTGTGATCAAAGCTGAATTTTCAGCATCATTACTCCAGTCTTCAGTGTCACATGATCTTCAGAAATCAGTATAATATGCTGCTCAAGAAACATTTATGATTATTATCAATGATGAAAGCAGTTGTGCTGATTAATATTTTTGTGGAAACTGTGATATGTTTTTCAGGATTCTTTGATCGATGAATAGAAAATGAAAAAGCAGCATTTATTTGAAATACAAATATTTTGTCAATTAATTAATCCGTTTAATGCATCCTTGATATTAATTAATTTCTTTAAAAAATTACTATAATCTTACTGACCCCAAACTTTTAAACGGTAGTTTGAATCTGGCCTATAATCAATCAATCAGTCAATCAATTAATTACTAAATAAATAAATCATACACTTATTACAGAAAAAAAGCATTTTTAACTTGTTATTACTATGATTATTTATATAAAAAATTTAAATGTTCTTGGTGATTGTGATTGTTTATTAAAGAGATGATAATCTCATTATCCCTCATTATATTATTAAAGTAAATATTGATTTGAGTTAATCTTATTTTTGTTATGTGAGGATACTATGTACTTTATATAGATCCTGTAAGACAATAATTAAACAAAGGTCCTTTATTTGATTGTTTCTTAATTTCTTTGTTGACACATGTCTGTATTTTTGTGGTTGTTTTGCTGTTAAAGGCTATGGTAACATGGTAATATGGTCAAGACCTGGACCTGCTTCTATCTTTGCAAACACAATCAAGTGTCTAAGGATGCGGTGCTATTGACTACAATATTTGACCTCAGGTTGCCTCTCAGTTTACCCTTCAGAATAATTTCAGTGAACCATGTAGTAAATTTGTGACTGTTTTCTCTAGAATATGAGCTGGCGCATAATGCCTTCTTCACCGACCCCAACGACCAGAGCGCCTGGTTCTACTACCGCTGGCTGCTGGGCAGAGGTGTGTGTGTGTGTGTTTAGAATCGCTGTGTATTTGTGAAGACACGTATGCTCACCCCTGCTGTATGTGTGTGTGTGTGTGTGTGTAGCGGAGCGAGAGGAGATGATCAGTTGTGTGTATGTCAGCCGGGAGAAACGGAGGGTGTCTGTCGCCTTCTCCAAACCTGTTCATGTAAGTGAATCCTGAGAGAAGTTCAGCTGCGCTGTTTAACCACAGTACGACTGAATGAGTCTCTCTCTCTCTCTCTCTCTCTCTCTCTCTCTCTCAGGCTCAGTCAGAGGGTCTGATGTTGGTGTTGGATGGGCAGCCTCAGCAGGTGCAGTGGAGAAGCGCCCACCCGCGTTTCCGTCACAGTCCTGTCTGGGTATCCTTCACCAAGCAGCTTCACTCCACTCTCAAAATTATTTTTTTTCTTCATTCTTTACTCACCAGTGCTTCTTTTTAAAGGTGTAGTTCATCCTCAAAATGTGTAGTTCAAAATGTGCTCATCCTCAGGCCGTCCAAGATGTAGATGAGTTTGTTTTTTCTTCAGATTTGGAAAAATGTAGCATTGCAGCACTTGCTCAGCAAAGGATCCTCTGCAGTGAATGGGTGCCATCAGAATGAGAGTCCAAACAGCTGATAAAAACATCACAATAATCCACACCACTCCAGTCCATCAGGTAACAACTTGAGAAGCCAAAAGCTGCATGTTTGTAACAAACACATCCATCATTAAGGCATTTTAACAAAGACATTTTAAGTCCATAATCCGTAATAATGCTTCCTCCAGTGAAAAAGTAAATCTCCTGTTTTCCTCTCACAACAAAATCTATCCTTATATTTGTTTAGAACTGTTTTGGACTCTTTTGGCTAGTAAACAGTGATTGATCTGATCATATTTCTCTCCTGCTTTAGACAAGATGACCCTTTCACTGGAGAAATCAATAGTGTGGATTATGGACTTGTATTTTAGCAATGGGTACAACAGTTTGAAGTTTAAAATGCCATAATGACTGATTCATTTCTTAAAAACAGGCAGCTTTTCTCTTCACAAGACATTAACTGCTGGACTGGAGAGGTGTGGATTGCTTGTGGATTATTGTGATGTTTTTATCAGCTGTTTGGACTCTCATTCTGACGGCACCCATTCACTGCAGAGCATCCACTGCTGAGACACTGATGCAATGCTACATTTCTCCAAATCTGATGAAGAAACAAACTCATCTACATCTTTGATGGCCTGAGGGTGAGCACATTTTCATTTTGGGGGGACTATTCCTTTTAAACCTGTATGACAAAAGAAGACATTTATCAGAATGTTTCAGATGCTTTTTAATAGAATGAGCTCTTCCTTTCATTTTAAAGCACTTGATCTATAGTTATATTTATCCATACACTCAGACAGATCTTTAACTGTCTCTGTCAGCTGTGTGATCTTCCTCCCGGCTCCGTCAGTGACATAAGTAATGAACACAACCTGACCGTCCACTGGACAGAGAAACACACACACAGAGACTGTGCTCTCTACACAGGTGAGATGTGCAGGTAGTGGAGTGTTTGCAGGGAAATACAGCTGAGGAGGAGGAGGATTTTGTATTTGTTGAATAGAGATGGATGAAGATGGGCAGAGAGAGCAAGTGTAAACGTCTCTGTCATGTTTTAGGCTCAGCTGAAAGCTGGTGCAGAGACTCTGCCACCGATCAGGAGCTCTTCAGGTACTGCTGTGTGTCTGTAATGTATGTGTGTTCATGCTAAGAGACTTAAATTGTTTTATTTTTTTACTACTTTGTCACAATAACTAAACCGTTCATCTCTCAAATTTGAAGATGAGCTTAATTCTTAAGATTAATACTGTGCATATATGCAATAAACAATTGAATTAAGCCATTTTATTGGCAACGAACACCTGTCCATCAGTCTTAGCTTAATTAATACACTACCATTTTAAAGTTTGGGAACTTTTATTTAGTAAAGATGCATTAAATTGATCAAAAGTGACAGCAGACATTTACGATGCTACAAAAGATTTCTTTCAAATAAATACTTTTGAGCATTCTGAACTTTGTTTTTGAAGAATCCTGAAAAATAAATCACAGTTTCCACAAAAATGTGAAGCAGCACAACTGTTTTCAACATTGATAATAAACAGAAATGTTACTTGAGCAGTAAATCAGCATATTAGAATGATTTCTGAAGGATCGTGTGACACTGAAGAATGGATTAATACATTTTAAAATATATGAACATTAGAAAATGGTTATTGTAATAATATTGTGCAATATTACTATTTTTACTGTATTTTTAATCAAATAAATGCATAAAAAACATTTTTTTTAAATTATAGACCTCAAACTTTTAAATAAATTAAAAAATAAGTATTTTTGAATCCAACAATGTGTCCTAACCAGAAGCAAATTGTGATGTTTTTATCAGCTGTTTGGACTCTCATTCTGACGGCACCCATTCACTGCAGAGCATCCACTGCTGAGACACTGATGCAATGCTACATTTCTCCAAATCTGATGAAGAAACAAACTCATCTACATCTTTGATGGCCTGAGGGTGAGCACATTTTCATTTTGGGGGGACTATTCCTTTTAAACCTGTATGACAAAAGAAGACATTTATCAGAATGTTTCAGATGCTTTTTAATAGAATGAGCTCTTCCTTTCATTTTAAAGCACTTGATCTATAGTTATATTTATCCATACACTCAGACAGATCTTTAACTGTCTCTGTCAGCTGTGTGATCTTCCTCCCGGCTCCGTCAGTGACATAAGTAATGAACACAACCTGACCGTCCACTGGACAGAGAAACACACACACAGAGACTGTGCTCTCTACACAGGTGAGATGTGCAGGTAGTGGAGTGTTTGCAGGGAAATACAGCTGAGGAGGAGGAGGATTTTGTATTTGTTGAATAGAGATGGATGAAGATGGGCAGAGAGAGCAAGTGTAAACGTCTCTGTCATGTTTTAGGCTCAGCTGAAAGCTGGTGCAGAGACTCTGCCACCGATCAGGAGCTCTTCAGGTACTGCTGTGTGTCTGTAATGTATGTGTGTTCATGCTAAGAGACTTAAATTGTTTTATTTTTTTACTACTTTGTCACAATAACTAAACCGTTCATCTCTCAAATTTGAAGATGAGCTTAATTCTTAAGATTAATACTGTGCATATATGCAATAAACAATTGAATTAAGCCATTTTATTGGCAACGAACACCTGTCCATCAGTCTTAGCTTAATTAATACACTACCATTTTAAAGTTTGGGAACTTTTATTTAGTAAAGATGCATTAAATTGATCAAAAGTGACAGCAGACATTTACGATGCTACAAAAGATTTCTTTCAAATAAATACTTTTGAGCATTCTGAACTTTGTTTTTGAAGAATCCTGAAAAATAAATCACAGTTTCCACAAAAATGTGAAGCAGCACAACTGTTTTCAACATTGATAATAAACAGAAATGTTACTTGAGCAGTAAATCAGCATATTAGAATGATTTCTGAAGGATCGTGTGACACTGAAGAATGGATTAATACATTTTAAAATATATGAACATTAGAAAATGGTTATTGTAATAATATTGTGCAATATTACTATTTTTACTGTATTTTTAATCAAATAAATGCATAAAAAACATTTTTTTTAAATTATAGACCTCAAACTTTTAAATAAATTAAAAAATAAGTATTTTTGAATCCAACAATGTGTCCTAACCAGAAGCAATAAAGTAACAAGTGATAAAAGCTATTTGTGACCCTGGAGCACAAAAGCAGTGTTAAGTCGCTGGGGTATATTTGTAGCAATAGCCAACAATACATTGTATGGGTCAAAATGATTGATTTTTCTTTTATGATCATGTTCCATGAAGATATTTTGTAAATTTCCTACCGTAAATATATCAAAACTTAATTTTTGATTAGTAATATGCATGGCTAAGAACGTCATTTGGACAACTTTAAAGGCGATTTTCTCAATATTTAGATTTTTTTGCACCCTCAGATTCCAGATTTTCAAATAGTTGTCTCGACCAAATATTATCCTATCCTAACAAACCATACATCAATGGAAAGCTTATTTATTCAGTAAAATATAAATCTCAATATATAAAAAATTTAAATCTCAATTTAAAAAAATTTACCCTTATGACTGGTTTTGGGGTCCAGGGTCACACATGTAAAATTCAAATATTTTATGCAAACAATACATTGAATATTAAAATGTAATATTAAATCATAGCAAATTAATTTTGATACATTAAAACGTTGCAAAGACAGCCTCCTGTCCTATTTGTCTACGCATACAATAAATGCTTCGGAATGTCATCAAGTTTTAATTAAACACTAAAACATTTTTTTTTTTTCCAAACAAACCAAACGCTGAACTGCAAATCTGCAAAACCTGAATATTTTAAAAAATGTCTCCCTCTTAATGGACTTTATCAAACATGTGTAATATGTAAAGTGTTGCTGCTGCACTGCTCCGTTGTCCACGTTCATGTTTCACTCATGAATGAAATGTTTGTTGAACTTTAATAACGGAAGTTACTGCAGGTGATTTGAAAATAACCTCCCTACCTGACAGATATCACTGATATAGGTGTCCTGAGAAATCACAATATATAAAAAAAATATTTTTAGAAAAAATCTACCTATATATATATATATATATATATATATATATATATATCATACATTTTGTACATACAGTATCCAAGTTCTTTGTGAGTAATTGACTTCTTAAGGTGTGGATGTGTGTATTACACTTTTAACTGTCGCTGACATCAACAAGTAAAATAATCACTTATCAGATTTATGCCAGTTATTTGCAACACAATTGTTTCATGTATCAAAGAGGTCTTGTGATGAGGAGAGTAATGTCTTACTAATGTTTGATTGTGTTGACTAAGTTATTACCAGATCATAGATCGATTGCTTGTGTGTTTGTGGCAGGAGTGAGTTGTCAGTTGAGAAAAGTTCGGTGTTACAGGCAGAGCTTCAGTCCTGCAATCAGCTGCTGGAGCTCGAACCGCAGAACAAATGTAAGTGGTGTCAGTGTGTTTTATTTGGGTGTGTGTTTTGTACATGCATACTTCACATTACATTTGTATTTGCTGCCTTATCTTTGGCAATATAAACAGTTGTAAGTCTGTGTGTGTGTGTGTTTCAGGGTGTCTGCTGACAATCATACTCCTCATGAGAGCTCTGGATCCTCTAGGCCATGAGAAAGAGACACTGGCACATTTTCAAACCCTTAAAGTGAGAAAATACTATTACAACCTCAATGAAGATCCATAATAGAAATCAATATCAAATCACTAACTCCTCAGTATGAGCAATGTAGTAATAGTGATGTTTGGCTTTGTAAACACCACTTAAAAGAAGGCAGTTTAATTGGCCTTTCTCTCTCTCTCTCACAGGAAGTGGACCCGATCCCTATATATATATATATATATATATATATATATATATATCATACATTTTGTACATACAGTATCCAAGTTCTTTGTGAGTAATTGACTTCTTAAGGTGTGGATGTGTGTATTACACTTTTAACTGTCGCTGACATCAGCAAGTAAAATAATCACTTATCAGATTTATGCCAGTTATTTGCAACACAATTGTTTCATGTGTCAAAGAGGTCTTGTGATGAGGAGAGTAATGTCTTACTAATGTTTGATTGTGTTGACTAAGTTATTACCAGATCATAGAGCGATTGCTTGTGTGTTTGTGGCAGGAGGGAGTTGTCAGTTGAGAAAAGTTCGGTGTTACAGGCAGAGCTTCAGTCCTGCAATCAGCTGCTGGAGCTCGAACCGCAGAACAAATGTAAGCGGTGTCAGTGTGTTTTATTTGGGTGTGTGTTTTGTACATGCATACTTCACATTACATTTGTATTTGCTGCCTTATCTTTGGCAATATAAACAGTTGTAAGTCTGTGTATGTGTGTGTGTGTGTGTGTGTGTTTCAGGGTGTCTGCTGACAATCATACTCCTCATGAGAGCTCTGGATCCTCTAGGCCATGAGAAAGAGACACTGGCACATTTTCAAACCCTTAAAGTGAGAAAATACTATTACAACCTCAATGAAGATCCATAATAGAAATCAATATCAAATCACTAACTCCTCAGTATGAGCAATGTAGTAATAGTGATGTTTGGCTTTGTAAACACCACTTAAAAGAAGGCAGTTTAATTGGCCTTTCTCTCTCTCTCTCACAGGAAGTGGACCCGATGCGCTCTACCTACTACAGTGACCTGTGCAGCAAGTTTCTGATTGAAAACACCATTCTGAAAATGGAGTATGCAGAGGTGCGAGTATTTAGCCTGTCAAATAAGGTAAGAGAGCCCAACTCTGGTCTGACAGTTTTTTAGAATTTAATTTATGGCTGTTTCCACTGAGCGGTACGGTACAGTACGATTCAGTACGGGTAACCCTGATCAGGCTTGCGTTTCCACTGCCAATAATACCCTTCTTGATAGGCGTGGTGCAGGGGTGCCCAAACTCGGTCCTGGAGGGCCGGTGTACTGCAGAGTTTAGCTCCAACTTGCCTCAACCCACCTGCCTTTATGTTTCTAGTATGCCTAGTAAGAGCTTGATTAGCTGCTTCAGGTGTGTTTAATTGGGGTTGGAGCTAAACTCTGCAGGACCGAGTTTGGGCATAACGAAACGATATGACCAGGAGTAAATAATAGATTCATGAGACCACGAATGCCTGTTAAATATAGCCAACCTAAAACGAATTGTATCTCATGTTTAACCACTACAGAGACATCAGAGCCAGCGGCAAATGTCAGAAGGACTAGCCGAGCTAAGGCTGCTCTCGGCGGATACATGAGCACTGAGCGCCCGGTGATCGCCTGGAGCTCCGAAATCGGCATAGCAAATTTTCAAATAGGCGCTATCTTTATAAATAAACCGCAGATTTGAGTTTTAAACAATTACATTCTCGCCTGAAAAACCCTTAAAACTACATTTCATGACACAATAACAGTAATATTTAGAAAATTAAGATTTTTGGGCAATGACGTTTCACAAGTCCACAAGAATGCATATTGAGAAACGGCTATTGTCTGTGTGAAAACATAAAATTATAAAATGCACGGTTATATTTTTTTGTGTTTGCGCACTCTGATGTAAATAAGCCCAACACTCATGGACAGCAAAGCGGAACGAGTGAAGGAGAAGCTTTATCCCCTTGTAGCACACAAAAGTGATGATTCTAGTCAACCAATCAATGTTCTGCGGTGAGTTTAGCTCCACCCTTTTGGTTCCCTTTGCTGTGCTAGTTACCCCAACAGAAGGGTACCGAAAAAGTGGTATAGTACGGTTTGCTATTTTGGTACCATTCACAACTTCTGACAGTGGAAACGGACATAATTGCGTACCGTACTGTACTGTACCGAACCGTACCGCTCAGTGGAAACGAGCCATTAGTGTTTAATTGTTTTATTTAGTTATAACAATTTTTTTTTCAGTTGAGATGTTAAACGAATCACAATACAGTTGGTGGTGGGGGTGTATATGAATGTATCTCTAACGTTTTAGAAAAGTTTAGATGGTATTTTCGTTTCATCTTGCCTCCATATCATGCATATTAAAGGGGACCTGTTATGCAAAAATCACTTTTATAAGGTGTTTGGACACAGTTGTGTGGCTGCAGTGTGTGAAAACAACCAGCCTATAATGGTAAAAATCCACCCACTCATTTTATATATAATCCCATTAAATCATAAACGGCGTCTCTGAACAAGCGATTTCAGAATCTCCCTGCATATACGTCACCGTAGGGAAAAAGTCACGCCCATTTGTGACAGTCTCTGCCCTATTAGCATAAACACAGCCCTGAGTGAGAAGCAGCAGCAACCGCCATTACTGTTTTCCTGTTGTAGCTGCTGGAGATACAAAGTCAGCGCCAAAGAGGCATTACAAGTAGGGATGCACCGATCCAATACTCAGTATCGGTATCGGCTCCGATTTTCTGCCGTATCGGTCAGATGAGACCGATCCAAATCCGATATTCTGCTTTAACTATTGTGTTGTTAAGCCCCACGAAAGGCAAAAAAAAAAAACATTATAAATCACCATAAAGTTCTCGTGCACTATATTCCAAGTGTTCTGGAGCCGTTCCATAGTTGTCATAGGTTAAAGTCGCTAAATTTAAGTTCACAGAAACTCTTCTCTCTGCTGCGGCTGTCTGTCATAGTTTATGATTATATATTTTTTCATTTGTTATTTTCTTTAAAAAGAAGTTGTCTACTCATGCTACAAAATACTTATTATTATTTTTATTTTTTTAATTTTTCATGAAGTGATGCCATCTATTGTCGATTTTTCCTGTAATGTTAGCGTCGAGGAACTACTCTCCAGGTTTAACTCCACCTGTTCTAATGTTTTAAATGCTGTGGCCCGTTTAAGGACTCTCCAGTCTAAAACCCGCTCTGAACCCTGGATTGATGACTCTATTCCTTCTCTCAGACAATGTTGTAGAAGAGCGCAAGTGGAAAAAGGACAGACTTCATGTTTCTTTTGAGATTTTAAAGCACTCTTTATTTAAATATCAGAAAGCAGTGAAAAAAGCAAAATGTTGACATTTGTCAGATATTATTAACAAGAACTGCTCTAGGCCAAAGACATATAAACTATGATAAAAGTTCAGCATGCATTGATTAATCCCATGTTGTAGCAAAAAAAAAAAATTTGGACCAAACCATGTGCTCGTGTGAGTGTGACCAAATGAGAAAGTTGCGAAAGTCGCAAAAGAGCGACCAGTGGGAAGAATGAGGCTAGAGCCCTGTCACCTCGTTGCCCGTTGACGGTAACATTGCTCAAAAAGTTGCCCCGTGTATAATCACCTTTATACAAATGGTAACTAAAAATAAATATTTTCATTTTAGTTAGTTCTGTAACCACTTTTTTCAATTTATTTCAGTTTATTTAAGGTTTTATAGACCAATTATAGGTTTGTAAACATTCAGGATGCGTGCACATCATGGTTGCAGAAAACCCGGGAGAGATAGTCTTTACGGCTAGAGAATTTCACGGATACGGTACAAAATAGTTAGGTTTAAAATGATTATAAATTATATTGATTAGATGTCATTTTCAAAATGTTCTCCGCATATTACAAGAGCTTGTCACTCAGCGATAAACACTGTTATTCAACGAAATTGACGTTAGAGAGTGGGATAGTCTTACAGATCCGAAACAGGGATGACTTTTTTTGTGGGCGGAGCCTATCTGGAGGCAGTCTATGGAGCCATGGAATAAAAGAATTAAAAAAAGGTAAATATTTCAAAATTCTGACTTTATTCTCGCAATTCCGAGATTATATCTCACAATTCTAATAAGGAAAAACAACTCATCATTCTCTCTTTTCTCCTCAGCTCTTCTGGCTTTTTTCCCTCAGATTTGACAAACTCACTATTTTTGAGTTAAGTCGAGTTATAAAGTCCGAATTAGGAGATATAAACTTGCATTTGCGAGAAAAAGTAAGAATTGTGAGATAAAATTAATAAATGTAATGTAAAAATGTTAATAGTAAGGTTTAAATAATATTTCTAATAGTAAGGTTTAAATGATATTTCATGCTGTAACTGTAGGGCTAATACAATACGTCCCCTATGAACAGCATATGTGAATATTATGTAGACCTATTGTTTAAATCGAATTAAAGCTTTAAAAGTAGAGTAGTCATAGCAGTTTTCATCCATAGTTTGTCCGTTTAAACGTCTGCGTTTAGTTTCAAATGGCGTCTTTGACGACAGTATTCTATAAAAATGATTTGCATTCCGATCTTGACATCAAAAGGCACAAAAATATTTTTTTATTTTATTCCATGGATTTTACCCATTTACCTCCACTTGTTCCCAGTGTTTTTCTGCAACCACTATGTGCACGCAGCTGCAAGTGATGTAACTGTGACGTCTACTCTGAATTGGTCTATAGATTTATATATTATATATATATATATATATATATACACACACACACACATACAGTGTAATATTTAGTTTACGCCAATAATCTTGCCCTATTTAATATGTATGAATTTAACCAAAATTGTAAATATCTGAGATTGTATTTATTAAATTAAAATAACTCCAACCTAAATGTCTAAACTTATTGGACAATTTTTCAGACATTTTTCATATATCATCAGGATGTTTTAAAAAGGTAATGTCTTCCTGTTCTTGTGTAATGAGTGTGACAGCATTGTTTAAATGTCTTCACCCATGTGTAGAAACTGATTTGACACATGAATGTGATGACAGAAACATGAGTAATGTACAGTAGTCTTGCTCAAGCATCGGCACGTGAGAGATAATGGTTGTTTGACTCTCGAAATCTTTGACAGGGATTTCAGCCATTTAATAGAGCATGTTTTAAATGTGAAATCCTGTTAAAAAAATGTTGTACTCCACCCATTTAGTCATCATAACCATGTGAGTATTAAATGTTAAGCACAAAAATAATTGGTTATCACAGTAGTCTAAACTGTAGTTAAAACTCTTTGCATCATTTTATGATGTAAGCAGCAATGAAATCTGTCATAGGATGTGAATGTGAATCTTTTCACAAGCATACTTTATGATGTAATATCAAAATACAATTTTTTTTTTTTTATTGTTCAACAGATCAGTTACGCATTCATTGTATGTAATTTTTATTTATTTTTTATTTTTTATTTTTTTGTACATTGATAGCATGGATATATAATAAAATATCAATGTAGACTTGAAAACGTGTGTGTGTGTGTGTGTGTGTGTGTGTGTAGGAAGTTTTACTCCAAGTAAGAATAGCATTGAAATGAAAAACACTAGATAGGAGGTGTGACCTCAGTATTTTTTTTTATTTTTTATTTTTTTTTAAATCCCCATACATTTTTTTTGTTAATTAATAGCTAGGTGGCATATACATATACACAATTAAAACATTCTTATGTGTTAAAAAAGTGCAATTTATATCCATTTTCATTGTGTCATCATTTTTGGTGAATTTATTAAAAAGTTTTGTTGTGGGTGTATTGTATTATGTTGTTGCTATGTAATGATTGAATTTCAATGTGGCATTAATTCTCTTCTATACAAGGAATGACAAACTACAAATAATTAATGCATCTTTTTCTGGGTGTGCCTATTAAAGGATTTAGAAAATTGATTAAGAAATAGATTTAATTATATTCAATATGATATTATATAGAAACACCCATACTGGTGTTTTGGATTTAGTCACTGTATAAACCCACATCTCTTCCTTGTTTCTATCAGTGTAGTGACAACAGCAGTTACACCCTGCTTATCATACTACAGATGACGACAGGAATTAATCTTACAATCTTTATTACCAGTATTACACCAATCCCTCATTCATGCTTTGCTTCTTTTCTTGCGTTCAAACAGCCACTCGGTTTCTAGTGAGTTTCTCTTGAGGTTTTTTGAAGTGTGGTGGCCTCATCCTTCTCCAGAAAATCTTCCATTCTTTTCAGTCAATGTTACAGTGCTTGAAACGAAAGATTAACTTCTTTCTTTGCCTTTCTCTCGCTCCTAACACAGAACCTGACGACCCTGTGTCACCTTGATCAGCTTCTCTTGGTGACTCACATCAACCTCTCCTCCAATCAGCTGCTGCGGCTGCCACCTCAGTTTGCCATGCTGCAATGCCTTGAGGTGAACTGATGCTTCTTTTCATTCAA
>NW_015506832.1:3285-6675 GCF_001515645.1 Sinocyclocheilus grahami | reverse complement strand
CCCTCCCCTTCCCGTCACTCAGTCTTTCTTTTGAATGATCACACTGTTGTGGTTTAATGCCTCTGTCAACACACACAGGTGCTGGAGGCCGATGATAATGCTATTGAAAGTCTGGAAGGACTGTATCATCTGCCTAAACTAGAGGAAGTTTCTCTGAGGAACAACCGTATCCTTTTCTCCAAAAAATCCAAATGTTTTATAAGAAACTCCTTTTCTGGTGTCAGAGCCTGTGCCTGGTTTGACCATGTTTCAAGGATTCAGTATTCTTCATTAATAAACAGCTACAGATTATGGAGGGTCAACAAATCTGAAAAGGCAGCATAAGAAGTTACCGAAATCTGTTTCCCGTGTCTATTTCTTGAAGAATGGCTTTAATGTTCTCTGAAATCACTCTGATGATAATCTCCTCTGTTTCATACTCTAGAAAGCATTTTATTTCAAGGGTCTTTTCCAGAATAATATATAGTTGTGTTTGAAATACAGTACCCTTTTTTTGTAGCAAAGATGCATTAAAATGAGCAAAAGTGACCGTAAAGTAAATTTATAATGTTTCAAAAAGCCTCAATTTCAAAGAAATGCTGCTCTTTTGAACTTTATATCCATCAAAAAATCCTAAAAAAAACAATGTTTCCACAAAATATTGTATATTATTATATTGCTCATAATATAGTTGTTTTTTAAATAAATACTTTAAGCAGAGATGCATTAAATGTATCAAAAGTAACAGTAGAGATAAAGGATTTCTTTCGGATAAATTATTTTGACAATTACAAACTTCATTTTGAAGAATCCTAAAAAAATGCAAAAATATTGGGCAGCACAACTATTTTCAACATTGGTAATAATCAGAAATGTTTATTGAGCAGCAAATCAGCATATTAGAATGATTTCTGAAGGATCGTGTGACACTGAAGACTGGAGTAACGATGCTGAAAATTCAGCTTTAGCATCAGAGGAATAAATTACATTTCAAATAGAAAACAGCTATTGTAAATTGCATTTCACAGTATTAGTGTTTTTACTGTATGTTGACCAAATAAATGCAGATCAACCAAATTTTTATATTATTTTCTTAACGCATCTTTTAGAAATCTGTAAGCTGTCTGATCTTGAATCATTGGCATCCTGCACCAAACTGACCAGACTGGACCTGCGTGGAAACCCTGTCCACAAAACTGCCAACATAGAGTCTGAGCTGAACCAGCTCCTGCCACTGGTTACTGCTCTGTCCCTTTGATCTGCAGCATTAGCTGCTGTGTGTGTGTGTGTGTGTGTGTATGTAAAATGCAGTAGAGACTAATTAGAGCTCACTAACCATTTCTAAACTGTACCTCATGTACTGGACCTAAAGGGATAGTTCAGCCAAAAATAAAACGTCAGTCATTTATCTGTATTTTGGTAGGCTGAATGATATTTTGATGAATGTTCATGCTGCTCGTTTCCATGCAATAACAGTCCTAATGTAATGCAAACGAAATCAGAGGGGAATATTTTCAGTGCTGTTATTAGATGCGCTTAAATGGCAAAAAAAAAAAAAAAAACAGGTTTGGAAAGACTTTTTTTGAAAATTTTATTTTTGGCTCAACTGTGCCTTTAAAAACATTCAGCATCTTGTCTGTATGTTTATGTGTTTGTGTGATAAATGACGGTTCACATTTCAAATAAAGATTGACCTATACAAACTCCACACTGCATGCTGATAGAGAGAGAAATGTTTTGCCACATCTGCTTCTAGCTCTTGAAGTCCTGAGGGTCCTGTTTTGGGCAGAGATGTTGTTCTTCCAATGTATCAGTGAAGATGCAAATATTCGGCTATGAATTTCTTGTACTGTATGAATTAGACTTTTTTTTTTTTTTAGCTCTGCAAAAGTCAAGCATTTGTGGTGTGAAAGCTGCAGGTATGAGTCTCCATGTCAATAAAGAAACATGTTTCTTCCCTATGTCTCTGTCTAACTGGTTTCTATGGGGACCTTCTACTGTAATGTTAGTCTGTGGGGTCTTATTATATACAGTTGTGCTCATAAGTTTACCCTTGCAGAATATGCAAATATGTTAATAATTTTAACAAAATAAGAGCTCATGAAAATTGCAAAAAAAAGTGTCATTCCATTTAACTTAATTTTTTTACTTATTTGTTTTGTTTTATTTGGATTACTTGGGTTGTTACCGACATCTGGTGAAAATTTCACGTCAACAGCACCTTTAGAAACATTTACTGGGGAAAATGGTGACGTGTTCAATACTTTTTTTTACCCACTGTACTGTACTCCACAAGACAATAATAACTGAATTTATAAAAATGACCCCATTCAAAAGTTTACGTACCCTTGAATCTTAGATGGTTCAAACGCTCACTGATGCTCAGAGGGAAAAACCATGCAAACTTGAAAACTTGTGAACAGAATGGAGATGTGTAAATTTTTCTTATTTTGCCTAAATATCTTTTTTTTTCTTTTTTTTTTAGTGCTGCCCTTCAGAGGTTAAAGAAGAAAAGATGGAGCTCAAAAAATCATACAGTCACTTTTGGAAAAGGTTCAAATATGCAGAAGATGCTGGAAAACCAAAGAATGTGCAGGAGCCGGGGATTTTTCTGAAGAACAGCAGGCAGTTGAACTGCTCGGGACCAACACAGGACTCATGAACAACTATCACTAAACATCTCTCTCTCTGTCTATCTGTCTCTCTGTCTGTCTGTCTATCTATCTATGTCTATCTTTCTTTCTGTCTATCTATCTGTCTGTTTATCTATCTATCTCTGTCTTGTCTGTCTGTCTATTTATCTATTTGTCTCTGTCTTTCTGGCAAATTACATTTAATGCATAGATGTTTAGCAATTATTTTAAAGCAGCATTATAAAGCAGTTATGTTTGTTGAGCAGTAATTACAGTGAAGGTGTTCATTTCATATTGTGTTGCATTTTCTGTTCACTAAAGACTATAATTCAAATGAATGAGGTGAGGTTGAGGTTGTAAAATGTTAACAGCTGCTGACAAATGGATCTATCTATCTGTCTGTCTCTGTCTGTTTGTCAATCTATCTGTCTGTCTCTCTATCTGTCTCTGTCTGTCTATCTCTCTGTCTGTCTATCTATCTATCTGTCTGTTTATCTATCTATTTGTCTATGTCTGTCTATCTGTCTGTCTGTTTGTTTGTCTATCTGTCTGTCTGTCTATCTGTCTCTGTCTGTCTGTATATCTATCAGTCTCTGTCGGTCTATCTATCTATCTATCTATCTATCTATCTATCTATCTATCTATCTATCTATATATCTATCTATCTATCGATATGTCTGTCTGTCTAGCTATCTATCTGTATCTCTCTATATACAGTGGGTACGGAAAGTATTCAGACCCCCTTAAATTTTTCACTCTTTGTTATATTGCAGTCATT
>NW_015506832.1:0-447 GCF_001515645.1 Sinocyclocheilus grahami | reverse complement strand
TGTTAAAATTATTAACATATTTGCATATTCTGCAAGGGGTATGTACACTTAAGAGCACAACTGTATATATATATAGATATACATATAATCTAAGTTCAAAAGTAAAAAGTAGATATACCATTATTTTATAACTTAGAAATTAAAAAAGATGATATCTTGAAAAGACAGGCTATAGCTCACAATAATCTGAATAATAGCAAGTAAGCAGGAGTAGATGGAGGCAAGAAGCATAGCCACATTATAATTTCTAGTCTAGTTTTTGGGCTGTTTCTTACAGAAAGTGTTTTTGTGTTCCACTCTGCTGCTTTTAATTGTTCATCTAGACGGATGTGTCTGTCCATTGTAAGCATAAGTGTTCGCATTTGAAGAAAATAATTGATAGTTGTGTTTATTACTACAAAAGGCAAATTACATTTAATGCATAGATGTTTAGCAATTATTTTAAAG
>NW_015506831.1:171472-173516 GCF_001515645.1 Sinocyclocheilus grahami | reverse complement strand
CAATTTCTTCTCAGTAGATCAAAGCAGAAATATTTTTTTTCCTTAGAGATGAAAATTAATTAACATATCATTCCATTGGATTAGTTCTTTTTGTATAAAATGATATAAACTTCTGAATGTCCAGACAGGCTTTTAGGAAAATGCTGAAGAATAAACCAGCAACTCACCACTGGGTGTTCTCCAGTTGTAGAGGAGACACATGCTGCTTTAAATATCTGACATTCAGGCTCCTCCTCAGTGTCAAAGTCCGTTTTAAGACATTTAGGTAAAACATTGTTTTGGCACATTTAAGAATTACCCAAGATTGTGAAAGAAGGGAAATTCCCCGTGCCTACAAATCACCTGTACGCACAGAAAGTTCTTAAATCCCACTCACTCAATCACAAAGATTCTGAAAATCATCAACAGAACACTAATAATTCTTTCTTCAAAAACACATTTACCAGCTTTCCATTAATACCCAACCCACTCAAACAATAGATAACAGATTAACAGACTGAATTCAAGCTAAAGAGGTCATGAAGTCTGAATGTAAAACACACACAAAAGACCATTTTAAAATATTATACAAAAAAAAAAAATCAATGTTACAAAACACCATTCATAATATCATTTCCCCACATATATTAAGATTATTAACACTTTACAATAAATCCCACTAGTTAACGTAAGTTAATGCATTTTCTATCATTTACTAACAATGAGCAATTTGTTACAGTATTTTGTTACTGTTATTTCATAAAAAAACATGACAGTTCATTGTTAGTTCATTAGCACAGGTCCATTAAATAATATTAACAGATGTAACTTTGGACTTTCATATTGTATTAGTTAATGTTGAAATTAACATTAGCTGAGATTAATAAATGCTGTAAAGTGCTTTTCATCGTTAGTTCATGTTTACTAAGGTATTTATCAAATGAAACCGTACCGTATAAGTGTTACTGCTGTATTTTAGATTAATGTTACGTTTAGTTTAACGCAGTGACTACATCAACGCTGTATGTTGCATAAATGCTCACGCAACATTTACTCAATGTTAAAGCATTCTGTCAGCTGTTCACTGGTAGATGATGCTGATAATCTGGTAAGGGTGTGTTATTGGCGTATCTCTAGTCTTACCCCTGCCAAACAAGCCCAGGTCTCCTCCGTTCCTCGCCGAGCTGCAGTCGCTGAACTGAGACGCCAAGCTCTCAAAGTCCTCCTCGCCAGACTTGATCTGTTCGATGTACTCTACATACACACACATGTGTCTGAATTCATAAGAGTACCTCACACAGCACGTCTACACACACACACACAGACAGACAGACAGACAGACAGACAGAAGATGATGCTGATAATCTGGTAAGGGTGTGTTATTGGCGTATCTCTAGTCTTACCCCTGCCAAACAAGCCCAGGTCTCCTCCGTTCCTCGCCGAGCTGCAGTCGCTGAACTGAGACGCCAAGCTCTCAAAGTCCTCCTCGCCAGACTTGATCTGTTCGATGTACTCTACATACACACACACGTGTCTGAATTCATAAGAGTACCTCACACAGCACGTCTACACACACACACAGACAGACAGACAGACAGACAGACAGACAGACAGACAGACAGACACACACACACACACTTACTGTGGATGAGCTGCAGCGCCTCCTCTTTGCTGCGTGTGATGTTCTCCTCTCTCCAGGAGGACGGCCGGCGTGACTGGTTGTGTTTGACCAGCAGGTGAGAGCAGCGCACTTTCTCCACCTCGCTCACGCCGTCGGCCCCTGATCCGCTCCCTCGGCCGCCCCCCCCCCCTCGCACTCGTGGAGTGATTGAAGTAATAAACACGCCCAGAGACACACACACACACACACACACACACACACAGATCTTCAGAGCGCTGCAAAGACTCATTCTCATCCCAAGTCAACATAACACAACAGCAGATTATATTTTACACACAGAACACGAGGCCTATTTAAGGACTAATTAAGATGCATTATGACACTGTTACCATGAGACTTAACCTGATTTTCCTCATTTTACACCCGTTATTTTTTTTTTTTTTA
>NW_015506831.1:162478-167931 GCF_001515645.1 Sinocyclocheilus grahami | reverse complement strand
CACACACACACATATACACATACACACACACACATATATATATAAACACACACACACACATATATACACACACACACACATATACACACACACACACATATACACACACACACACATATATATATATATATAAATAAAAGACTAAAACACCACAAAATGACTAAAATAAAAATGAAAACAAATGTAAACGCAGATGTAAAGACAAGCCTCTCAGATGCACAATACTGTACTATCATTACTGTGCTTGTCTCGTCTCTTAGCTTAGGTTTTATACACTATAATACTATATTTTCAGCAGAAGCACAAGACGGACAATACAATAATGTCAACTTAAACCGATCATGTCATGTCCATTTATCCGCCAAGTGTCTCAGTAACGAGTCAGCTGGCCATTATAACAGAGTTAACCCTGACACAGTCACAATAACTAACCACTGAGGTGAAATTAACACGTATTGCGCAAAAATACTCGACAACGCAGAGAGTGCTAGTCTGTGGAGAGACGCTGATCTGTGTGGCCACATAGCAGCTAGCGCTAGCCCAGATTAGCGGGACGTTCGCTCAGATATTCATACATTAAGCGAATCAGATGTTTAGATACTGAGAGTCTGGTGTTTTTACTGAAACGCGGGTTCGTGGAGGGCTGGAAGCCGGCGGTCCGTTACTCGGGGCGGGTTTGGCGCGGTTCGGTGTCGGTTAGCCATTAGCATGCGCATCTGCTCACACGCGCCCAAACAGCGACTCTGTTCCGGGTTTAGCTGCGACGAGGGGCCGCTGGGACTCACCTGAGCTCCGGCTCATGCGCTTCTCCCATCCAGACGGCAGCTTCTCGTCGTCGGACATGACTTCAGAGTGATATCGGTTCGGCTCGGTTCTGGTGTGATGTTCCGTTGCCGCTCCTGCTGCAGTGACCGAACTGACCGACAGAGGGCGACCCGCAGGGTCCGGTCACTGCAGCAGGAGCGCGGCGGAACGCCGAGCCGAGCCGAGCCGAGCCGAGTCAAGCCGAGCCGAGTCAAGCCGAGCCGAGCCGATAGGGCGCTTTTGTCTATTCAGAAACATCACAAATAATATTTGTCCGTTATTTCTCTGAAATTATGTTTAAAATACAAACCTCGTAGCACGTCTTATTATTCTGTATACCGTTATTTAAATAATAAAAAGTCCATGTGTAGTAATCAAAACAGGATGTGATTGGTTGAGAATAGCAGCAACAGATGTCACGTGACAAATCGGGTCGACGACAAGAAACGTAAAAAAAGGTACAAAAAGTATTTGTTGAAAAAATACAATAAAAATAACATCCACAGCCGTTATATAGATAGAAGAGGCTTTAGTCATGTAACTGTCGGCATTTACAACGTTTCAAAATATTAAAAATGCCAATCGTTAAATTCAGATATCGTCTAAATCGCTCAAAAGTGATGACAAAGACATTTATAATGTTACGAAAGATTTCTATTTCAGATAAATGCTGTTCTTCTGATCTTACTATTCATCAAAGATACCTGACAACAATTCTACTCAGCTGTTTTCAACCTAATAATAATAATACTAAATGTTTTTTGAGCAGCAAATCTGAATATCAGAATGATTTCTGAAGGATCGTGTGACTGGAGTAATGATGCTAAAATGTAGCTTTAAAATCACAGGAATAAATTACATTTTAAAATATATTCAAATAGAAAACAGTTATTTTAAATAGTAAAATATTTCACAATTTCGCTGTTTTTGGCTGTATGTCTATAATAAGCTGAAGTATAATGCAGAGGTGATTTATTAGCACTAAACTATTAAAATGGGACGGGTGTGATAAATAACATCTCTCACGCTTTAGATAAGACATTCACGACGCCCTAAAGCGATTAGCCACGGTGACCACGCCCCACGGCGCTCTTCTTCGAATATGATTGGAGAAACCCGCTGTCAGTCAAAGGTGCGCGCCTCTGATTGGTCAAATGGGAGCGGATGTTTTCTTCGTTTCAAACGCCTGCGAGAGAAGCGCGTCTGATTATCTGCGCGAACGCACGAGAAGTCAGGTATAAATCATACCGTTTACTGATCATTTATGCGTGCATTCAATACTGCTGTTTTGTCATGTGTTATAGCATGTGGTGCACTTGTGTGTTTAAGTGAAACACATCGCCTTTTATGACACAGATGCTTCTGGAAGAGCTAAAGCATCATAGCACCACTGCGATTAGAATGATAACAGTTAACAGATCATCACACAGTATTTTGATATTAATTATATGAAGCAGATCAAAATAATTATGATGACATAAAGAGGTCATTGACAGAATGCAATATATACAGAATGAAGCATATAGTCCTGAGAGGTGTGTGTGTGTGTGTGTGTGTGTGTGTGTGTGTGTGTGTGTGTGTGTGTGTGTGTTTGGGTGGTTGTTGAAGTGTGTGTGTTTGGGTGGTTGTTGAAGTGTGTGTGTTTGGGTGGTTGTTGAAGTGTGTGTGTTTGGGTGGTTGTTGAAGTGTGTGTGTTTGGGTGGTTGTTGAAGTGTGTGTGTTTGGGTGGTTGTTGAAGTGTGTGTGTGTGTGTTTGGGTGGTTGTTGGAGGCAGCAGGTGTGCTTTGTGTTGTTTTTGGTCTTAACTGTGTGTCAGTCAGGAGGACACGATTGGAGACCTGAAGAAGCTGATCTCAGCACAGACCGGCACACGGTGGGACAAGATCGTGCTCAAGAAATGGTGAGAAGAAATGCTGAGCAGAAGAGTGGAAAACACCGCAGTCGAGCGTGATTATAATGTGACGTGTTTATGTGCAGGTACACCATATTCAAGGACCACGTGTCACTGGGAGACTGTATCCTTCACACGCAACATGAAAATGTGCTCATCCTCAGGTCATCTGAGATGTAGATGAGTTTGTTTCTTCATCAGATTTGGAGAAATTTAGCATTACAGTGAATGGGTGCCGTCAGAATGAGAGTCCAAACAGCTGATAAAAACATCACAATAATCCACAAGTAATCCACAGCACTTCAGTCCATCAGTTAACATCTGGAGAAGACAAAAGCTGAAACTAATCCAGCATTAAGACGCTTTTTAACTAAAATATAATCCATAATAACGCTTCCTCCAGTGAAAACGGTCATCTCTCTCATCAAAATCCAGCCACATTGTAGTTTAGAGCTGTTTAAACGCTGCTTGATCTGTGCAGAATGCTCTCCTGATTCACACCAGAACACTTTTTCACCAGAGGAAGAGTTATTATGGACTCATATTTGAACTACAAACGTCTTAATGCTGGATGTGTTTCAGCTTTTGTCTTCTCCAGATGTGAACTGATGGACTGGAGTGCTGTGGATTATTGTGATGTTTTTATCAGCTGTTTGGACTCTCAAACTCATCTTCATTTTGTATGACATGCAAATTTTTTTTGGCTGAACTATTCCTTTAATTAACCTCAAACCTGTACAAACAGTGTCTGTGATGCAGAAAAGCATTTCATTGCTTAGTTATTATATATATCAGTAACACTTCGAAATAAGGTCTAAATAACATAGTTAATGAGAAACATGTGTTACCATATTTATTAATGTTTGCTAGCATTAGTTAATAAAAATACAAGAGTTCATTGTTAGTTCATGTTAGCTCAGGTCCATTCAATAACAACAGATACAGCTTCTGATTTTAATAGTGTATCAGTTCAAACTAACATAATTGAGATTAATCAATGCTGACTAAAGAAATGAAAGTGTTACCAGTGTTATATCACATGAGTCAGTTCCTGATCTCTTGTGCTCGTGTTGAGTAAAACTGTCCCATACGTCTGTGCGTAACATTCAGTGTATCCATTAAGAGTGTTTTTGGAGACATTTGTGCATTTATATGCGTAATCGTTCATATCCTTGACTCTGAGCATCAGATGAAATCCATGACGGCATGAACCTCGAGCTCTATTACCAGTAGAAACACACACACACTAACACACACACAGCAACACATTACACACACACACACAGACACAGCAACACATTACACTTCTAACACGCACACAGCAACACATTACACAAACACAGCAACACATTACACTTCTAACACACACACACACACACACAGCAACACATTACACCACTAACACACACACACAACGAGTTGCTTTCATCATGTCTCGAGGCATCAGAATATGTGTTCAGTTGAATTGTTTTGATATTGTTTGGAAATAAAAGTCATATTTATGTACAGTCAAGGCTCTGTGTTTGTTGAACAGAACAATGCTTTTCAAACCATTTTAATCAGAATCTCAAGAAAAAACAGCTCATTACATCCATACTGACGAGCTCTTCTGAACCCGTCCAACCGTTAATCGTAATCTGAATGAAATCACTCCGAGCTGGAGTCTACAGTGAAAGGATGAAATCATCTGTATGTGCAGGTCAGCAAACCCTGCTGATGCGGACGCTTGACTGGATTCACAGGTGAGACTGTAAACAGAGTATGGGCGTATGAGTGTGTTGTTGGGGTGATGAAGCTGTTGATTGGTCAGCAGTAATCTGAATGCTCCTCCTCCACGTAATTAGCAGGAAACAGACCCACCTACAGGAGAACAGCATACTGTCAGTACTGAATCATTCATGATTCACCAAACCCCAAGACCTTATTATTCAGAAAACTCTTATATTGTCAATGAATAACAAATTCAGTTTGGGTCTGAACCTCTAATAAACCATCATGTGAAATTCAGCACACAAGTTTTAACACATGAATTTTAATTGGTATGATGCAGTGATTTTTTTATGTTTTTCTTTTACAAAATCGGTTCCAGAGGGCAAATTCTGAGATAGAAGATAATTATGGTGCATTTTTTTATGGAAAAGATCTGCTGAACATATTTTGTGGTTCACACAACTCGGCTTATGTTGATTTGATGTGATTTATTTAACAGACAGATAAATGATTTACTTGATTCAATTGAGTATTTGACCGAAATGAATGGAACACAGTGTTTATGATTATTTCTAATATGTTCTCATACAAATGCCTCTCAAAATCTATATATCTATTTTCTTGTTTAATAAGGAAGTAAATAATTTAAAATAATTTTAGTTTTTGGCATTTTAGAAGTTTATATTAAAGGGGTCATATGTGATTTCACGTTTTCCTTTCTCTTTGGAGTGTTACAAGCTGATTGTGCATAGATAAGATCCCTGAAGTTGCAAAGACTACAGTCTCAAACCCAAAGAGATATTAGTCCACGCCCTCCTAAAACACCTCATTTAAACACGCCCCCACAAATCTACATCACTGTGTGGAAAGACTTGCATAACACCGCCCAAATGTATACGCAAAGAAATAAGGTGTAACTTTTATTCTCGCTGTAGTGTTGTTGTTGTGGAGATGCTGTGTGTTTCCAAATATGGTGAGGGGCGTAACATTTCTGTCACACGCTTGAGGTATTCGGCCAATCACAACGCACTGGATAGCTGGCCAATCA
>NW_015506831.1:158383-162347 GCF_001515645.1 Sinocyclocheilus grahami | reverse complement strand
ACACAGCAACACATTACACTTCTAACACGCACACAGCAACACATTACACAAACACAGCAACACATTACACTTCTAACACACACACACACACACACACACAGCAACACATTACACCACTAACACACACACACAACGAGTTGCTTTCATCATGTCTCGAGGCATCAGAATATGTGTTCAGTTGAATTGTTTTGATATTGTTTGGAAATAAAAGTCATATTTATGTACAGTCAAGGCTCTGTGTTTGTTGAACAGAACAATGCTTTTCAAACCATTTTAATCAGAATCTCAAGAAAAAACAGCTCATTACATCCATACTGACGAGCTCTTCTGAACCCGTCCAACCGTTAATCGTAATCTGAATGAAATCACTCCGAGCTGGAGTCTACAGTGAAAGGATGAAATCATCTGTATGTGCAGGTCAGCAAACCCTGCTGATGCGGACGCTTGACTGGATTCACAGGTGAGACTGTAAACAGAGTATGGGCGTATGAGTGTGTTGTTGGGGTGATGAAGCTGTTGATTGGTCAGCAGTAATCTGAATGCTCCTCCTCCACGTAATTAGCAGGAAACAGACCCACCTACAGGAGAACAGCATACTGTCAGTACTGAATCATTCATGATTCACCAAACCCCAAGACCTTATTATTCAGAAAACTCTTATATTGTCAATGAATAACAAATTCAGTTTGGGTCTGAACCTCTAATAAACCATCATGTGAAATTCAGCACACAAGTTTTAACACATGAATTTTAATTGGTATGATGCAGTGATTTTTTTATGTTTTTCTTTTACAAAATCGGTTCCAGAGGGCAAATTCTGAGATAGAAGATAATTATGGTGCATTTTTTTATGGAAAAGATCTGCTGAACATATTTTGTGGTTCACACAACTCGGCTTATGTTGATTTGATGTGATTTATTTAACAGACAGATAAATGATTTACTTGATTCAATTGAGTATTTGACCGAAATGAATGGAACACAGTGTTTATGATTATTTCTAATATGTTCTCATACAAATGCCTCTCAAAATCTATATATCTATTTTCTTGTTTAATAAGGAAGTAAATAATTTAAAATAATTTTAGTTTTTGGCATTTTAGAAGTTTATATTAAAGGGGTCATATGTGATTTCACGTTTTCCTTTCTCTTTGGAGTGTTACAAGCTGATTGTGCATAGATAAGATCCCTGAAGTCGCAAAGACTAAAGTCTCAGACCCAAAGAGATATTAGTCCACGCCCTCCTAAAACACCTCATTTAAACACGCCCCCACAAATCTACATCACTGTGTGGAAAGACTTGCATAACACCGCCCAAATGTATACGCAAAGAAATAAGGTGTAACTTTTATTCTCGCTGTAGTGTTGTTGTTGTGGAGATGCTGTGTGTTTCCAAATATGGTGAGGGGCGTAACATTTCTGTCACACGCTTGAGGTATTCGGCCAATCACAACGCACTGGATAGCTGGCCAATCAGAGCACAGCGCGCTTTTCAGACCGATGAGCTTTTTATATTAGTACTGAATGGTATCACGGTCGGTACTTTTGACAACACTACATTGCATTACACCAAATAATGTTGTTTTTAGCATCATCATATGACCCCTTTAATAAACTCCTGTAATAAACGAATGCCTCATAATACATAAGTGTCTGGTGCAGATTTGATGGAAAAGGTAAGTCATCCATGAGTGTGAGGAAACGATGACAAGGTGATTTTTGTGTGAACTGTGAGTGTAAAGTGTGAGTGTGTGCCGTACCCTGCCGTACACCTCTCCTTTCCACCAGCCGTTGTGAGCTTTCTTGGAGAGGATTTTGACAGTGTCTCCCTCCCGCAGAGAGAGCTCGGTTCGATCACGTGCAGAGAAATCATAACGCACTTTAGCCGTGCCGTGGTAGCGCTCGCTCACACCTGCACACACACACACACACACACACACACAGGGTTAAGGGGGTGTGTGTGGTGTTGGATCTGTGTTCAGGCATGTGCTGTACCTGCGTGGCGTGTGCTGCTGTGCTGCGGCGCGGCGCTCTGCTCCGGCTGCTTGTACGGCGTCTGCAGTCTGGAGTCCACGTCCTTAAAACACTCTCTCAGCGAGTTCTCCTGATAGTACTGCACCAGCTCCTGCCACACACACACACACACATCACACGTTACACACTCACAGCATTCGTTCGCTCAAATACTCATGCAGAGGGACCGTTTACCCACAAATCAACATCTGTCATCATTTACTTAATCTCATATCACTACAAACCTGCGTGACCCATTCACACCAACAACTATAACGATAACTGTTGAGAAAACGGTAACAGCTGGATGATAACTGTGAGGATAACTATAACAATAACTGTAACAATACCCACAACGAAAACTGTAACAATAACTGTAAAAATACCTACAATGTTAACTGTAACAATAACTGTAAGAACAACTATAGCAATACCTAGCAATAACTGAAACAAGTACCTGCAATGGTAACTGTAATAACTGTAACAATAACTGTAAAAGTACCTGCAATGATAACTGTAACAATACCTGTAACGATAACTGTAACAATAACTGCAACAATAACTATAATAACGGTAACAATAACTGTAAAGTACCTGCAATGATAACTGTAACAATAACTGTAAAAGTACCTGCAATGATAACTGTAACAATAACTCTAATGATAACTGTAACAATAACTGCAACAATAACTATAATAACGGTAACAATAACTGTAAAGTACCTGCAATGATAACTGTAAGAACAAATATAACAATAACTGTAACAATACCTGCAACAATGACTGAAAAGATAACTGTAAAAATACCTACAATGTTAACTGTAACAATAACTGTAATAACAACTATAGCAATACCTAGCAATAACTGAAAAAGTACCTGCAATGATAACTGTAACAATAACTGTAAGAACAAATATAACTGTAACAATACCTGTAATGATAACTGTAACAATAACTGCAACAGTAACTATAATAACTGTAACAATAACTGTAAAGTACCTGCAATGATAACTGTAAGAACAAATATAACAATAACTGTAACAATACCTGCAACAATGACTGAAAAGATAACTGTAACAATAACTAATGATAACTGTAACAATAAGTGTAACAATACCTGCAACGATAACTGTAATAACTGTAACAATAACTATAAAAATGCCTACAATGATAACTGTAACAATAACTGTAAGAACAACTATAACAATAACTGTAACAAGAACTGAAAAGATAACTGTAACAAGAACTGTAACAATACATGCAATGATAACTGTAATAATTGTAACAATAACTGTAAAAGTACCTGCAATGATAACTGTAACAATACCTGCAATGATAACTGTAATAACTGTAACAATAACTGTAAAAGTACCTGAAATGATAACTGTAACAATAACTGTAAGAACAACTATAACAAGAACTGTAACAATACCTGCAACAATAACTGAAAAGATAACTGTAACAATACAGCAACGATAACTGCAATAACTGTAACAATAACTATAACTATGAAGCTTTATTAATTGATCAAACTATAAGAGAAAGGTGAAGTTCACAGCACAACTATAACAATATCAACAGAGGATATCGCTGGAATAACTTTCAGAGTGATTTTTACAGCTAACGAACGATTAAAACATTGACAGCCAATCAGAATCCATACAACATGAGCCTTTAAAATGGCAGACAACAAAACTGAGAGTTATAATAAACAGTGTTATAGTGTGTCTGTGTTGACACTAATGTGGTTATCATTTTTGCTATGAACCGGCTGTTTCTTTCTTGTGTGAAACTTAGAAGAAGATATTTTGAAGAACACTAGGAACTAAACAACACTGGACAAAAAAAAACACAGAACATTTCTCTAAATATCTGCTCTAGAGTGTGTATGAATGAGTGATGCGTGTGTGTTAGTGTGTGTGTGTGTGTGTGTGTGTGTGTGTGTGTGTGTG
>NW_015506831.1:156316-157637 GCF_001515645.1 Sinocyclocheilus grahami | reverse complement strand
TAATGATAACTGTAACAATAACTGCAACAGTAACTATAATAACTGTGCAATAACTGAAAAAGTACCTGCAATGATAACTGTAACAATAACTGTAAGAACAAATATAACTGTAACAATACCTGTAATGATAACTGTAACAATAACTGCAACAGTAACTATAATAACTGTAACAATAACTGTAAAGTACCTGCAATGATAACTGTAAGAACAAATATAACAATAACTGTAACAATACCTGCAACAATGACTGAAAAGATAACTGTAACAATAACTAATGATAACTGTAACAATAAGTGTAACAATACCTGCAACGATAACTGTAATAACTGTAACAATAACTGTAAAAGTACCTGCAATGATAACTGTAACAATACTGGCAATGATAACTGTAATAACTGTAACAATAACTATAAAAATGCCTACAATGATAACTGTAACAATAACTGTAAGAACAACTATAACAAGAACTGTAACAATACCTGCAACAATAACTGAAAAGATAACTGTAACAATACAGCAACGATAACTGCAATAACTGTAACAATAACTATAACTATGAAGCTTTATTAATTGATCAAACTATAAGAGAAAGGTGAAGTTCACAGCACAACTATAACAATATCAACAGAGGATATCGCTGGAATAACTTTCAGAGTGATTTTTACAGCTAACGAACGATTAAAACATTGACAGCCAATCAGAATCCATACAACATGAGCCTTTAAAATGGCAGACAACAAAACTGAGAGTTATAATAAACAGTGTTATAGTGTGTCTGTGTTGACACTAATGTGGTTATCATTTTTGCTATGAACCGGCTGTTTCTTTCTTGTGTGAAACTTAGAAGAAGATATTTTGAAGAACACTAGGAACTAAACAACACTGGACAAAAAAAAACACAGAACATTTCTCTAAATATCTGCTGTTACGTTCTACAGAGGAAGAAAAGTCCTGCATGTTTGGAGGGACATGAGGGAGAATAAACAGTGAGTTTATGCTTGCGGGTGTGTATGAATGAGTGATGTGTGTGTGTATGTGTGTGTGCGTGTGTGTGTGTGTGTGTGTGTGTGTGCTCTAGAGTGTGTATGAATGAGTGATGCGTGTGTGTTAGTGTGTGTGTGTGTGTGCTCTAGAGTGTGTATGAATGAGTGATGCGTGTGTGTGTGTGTCTGCTCTAGAGTGTGTATGAATGAGTGATGCGTGTGTGTTAGTGTGTGTGTGTGTGTGCTCTAGAGTGTGTATGAATGAGTGATGCGTGTGTGTTAGTGTGTGTGTGTGTGTGCTCTAGAGTGTGTATGAATGAGTGATGTGTGTGTGTGTG
>NW_015506831.1:153014-155223 GCF_001515645.1 Sinocyclocheilus grahami | reverse complement strand
TGATGCATGTGTGTGAGTGTGTGTGTGTGTGTGTGTGCTCTAGAGTGTGTATGAATGAGTGATGTGTGTGTGTATGTGTGTGTGCATGTGTGTGTGTGTGTGTGTGTGTGCTCTAGAGTGTGTATGAATGAGTGATGTGTGTGTGTGTGTGTGTGTGCGCTAGAGTGTGGATGAATGAGTGGTGTGTGTGTGTGTGTGTGTGCGCTAGAGTGTGGATGAATGAGTGGTGTGTGTGTGTGTGTGTGTGCGCTAGAGTGTGGATGAATGAGTGGTGTGTGTGTGTGTGTGTGTGCGCTAGAGTGTGGATGAATGAGTGGTGTGTGTGTGTGTGTGTGTGCGCTAGAGTGTGGATGAATGAGTGGTGTGTGTGTGTGTGTGTGTGCGCTAGAGTGTGGATGAATGAGTGGTGTGTGTGTGTGTGTGTGTGCGCTAGAGTGTGGATGAATGAGTGGTGTGTGTGTGTGTGTGTGTGCGCTAGAGTGTGGATGAATGAGTGGTGTGTGTGTGTGTGTGTGTGCGCTAGAGTGTGGATGAATGAGTGGTGTGTGTGTGTGTGTGTGTGTGTTTGTTACCAGGGCAGTCCTGTTAAATCTGGAGCAGGTGCCTACAGAGATCAGACAAAACCTTTACTTTACTAGCAGTGGATACTAGGAATTATCAGGTGGATTATTACAGTGCATCCAAACGTAAAACAATTACATCTAATTTAATCTAAACCTGAAAACAAACAAAGATTTTATGATTACAGATTGTGTTCTATATATATCTCCATAGAGCATGAACCAAAATTAAAAGACATTATCAAGCTCATGCTCATTTTTCATTACAGTTTCACTCAAATTGTTATCCTGATAATCTAATTTCAAATGAAAAAATAAAATTGAATAAAAAAAGCACTAACTAGTGAACCCAGAGATCACGGGACTGTATTATAATTATACAATAAACTAGGAAACATTGTCAGAAATGTTTATATATTAAAAATTGTGCAAAAAAATGAATCCTAAAAATTGTAGAAAAAAAATTGTAGGACATAAATACAATAGAAAATGTGAGAAATAAAAAATAAATACAAATTGCAGGGGAAAAAATAAAGATTAAAATTTTAGAAAATAAAAACTGGAGTAAATAAAGATTAAAAATTGTAGGGAAAAAATGCATGATGTAAAAATGTAGGGAATAAAAAAGTGGGAAATAATGAAGATTAAAAATTGTGGGAAATTAAAAAGAGAAAGAGAAAAATGTAGGAAATAAATAACATATATAGGAAACAATGGTTGAAGTACTGGATCTAAATTTTAACAACAGATCAGATGTGATCAGCTGAGCGTCTGATCAACTCACCGGCACAAACGGCTGAACTTTACTGCAGGGAAACCAGCCGACCTCTCCGATGGTCAGATTCCTGCCCTGAAACACACACACACACACACACACACGTCAGATCTATATACATGCACTATTATATACAGTACATTCATATTTATATGGATCAACACCACATAGCAATCTGAGTCATATCCAGGATTTAACATGACAAATAAACGGCTGAAGACATGCGGAAAGGAGAAGGAGAAAGTGCAGATGCACGGAGGTTTCTCTTCTCCATTATAAACACAGATCAGAAGTCCTGCTGTAACCACACTCACACACAAGGGAATCGAAACCGAAAGAGACTCGCTCTTCTCTTCATGCACTCATATTATCATAGTATCTACGCTTTGATGTGTTAGATGCCGTCCATCTTTTGTTTACTGCGCTGCATCATTAAAAACATGCTGAATTCTCACCAGTAAATGTTAACCAACTCAAAACTTGCATTATTTTGTTTATATATATATATTATATACACTAAATACACATTTCTGTCAGGACCACTATCGTCAAAGTTTGGTATTGGCGGTATGGTTCTGTTCTGGGCAAGAACTCCCTGCGCATCCATGCAGCCTGTCATGAATGAGCAGGGAGGGCAGAAATAATAACCCCCATAGGGTAAACAAAACAGAACAAAGCTGATATCATTAATGTTCTTAATGGTATTTAAGTTTAACAACATTATTCAAGATAAAGGAGTCTGATTCAACGAGGAATATCAAAAAGCCAAGTCCTGACTGTGGCAAAAGGAGGAGCTGGTGATGGAGGAGGGTAATTTGCTCCTTAAAGCTGCTGAATAATACTGAATAGACCTTATATAGGAATGCTGTGATAG